>NC_083325.1:22053907-22355566 GCF_963455315.2 Globicephala melas
ATCTTGCTAAGTCCATCTCCTCAATTTGGGATGATTCGCTGTCTATTCATGTATTCCACAGATGCAGGGTACATCAAGTAATTGTGGAGCTTTAATCTGCTGCTTCTGAGGATGCTGGGAGAGATTTCCCTTTCTCTTCTTTGTTCTCACAGCTCACAGGGGCTCAGCTTTGGATTTGGCCCCGCCTCTGCGTGTAGGTCGCTGGAGGGCATCTGTTTTTTGCTCAGACAGGACAGAGTTAAAGGAGCCGCCGATTCGGGGGCTCTGGCTCACTCAGGCCGGGGGAAGGGAGGAGCACGGAGTGCGGGGCAAGCCTGCGGTGGCAGAGGCCAGCATGATGTTGCACCAGCCTGAGGCCCGCTGTGCGTTCTCCCGGGGAAGTTGTCCCTGGATCCCGGGAACCTGGCAGTGGCGGGCTGCACAGGCTCCCTGGAAGAGGGTTGTGGATAGTGACCTGTGCTCACACACAGGCTTCTTGGTGGCGGCAGCAGCAGCCTTAGCATCTCCTGCTTGTCTCTGGGGTCCGCGCTTTTAGCCGCGGCTCGTGCCCGTCTCTGAGGTCTGCGCTTTTAGCCACAGCTGGCGCCCGTCTCTGGAGTTCCTTTAAGCAACGCTCTTAAACCCCTCTCCTCGCGCACCAGGAAACAAAGAGGGAAGATAAGTCTCTTGCCTCTTCGGCAGCTCCAGACCTTTTCCCAGACTCCCTCCCGGCTAGCCGTGGTGCACTAACCCCTTCAGGCTGTGTTCGCACAGCCAACCCCAGTCCTCTCCCTGCGCTCGCTCCGACCAAAGCCTGAGCCTCAGCTCGCAGCCCCGCCCGCCCCGCTGGCTGAGCAGACAAGCCTCTCGGACTGGTGAGTGCCGGTCGGCACCGACACTCTGTGCGGGAATCTCCCCGCTTTGCCCTCCGCCCCCCTGTTGCTGTGCTCTCCTCCGTGGCTCTGAAGCGCCCCCCCCTCCACCTCCCGCAGTCTCCGCCCATGAAGGGGCTTCCTAGTGTGTGGAAACCTTTCCTCCTTCACAGCTCCCTCCCACTGGGACAGGTCCCGTCCCTATTCTTTTGTCTCTGTTTTTTCTTTTTTTCTTTTGCCCTACCCAGGTACTTGGGGAGTTTCTTGCCTTTTGGGGGGTCTGAGGTCTTCTGCCAGCATTCAGGTGTTCTGTAGGAGTTGCTCCACGTGTAGATGTATTTCTGGTGTATATGTCGGGAGGAAGGTGATCTTCCCCTCCGTCCCTTGATGATTTTTTGATTTCACCTTTATTATTGTTAGATCAAGTCTCTCCTCTGTATCATACATTTACCTTTGTTTGCCCTCAAATATATTAAGAAAACAAACAAACAAACAGAAAAAGTATATGGACCATAACTTATAGGAAGCAACATTATTTTATCTGTACTTTAAGTTGATAGTTTACAGCTGCTAAAAATCACCCTGCATCACAATTAGAATTATTACAGAAGTTCATTCCTTTTTTCCACTCTTAAACATTTGCCAAAGCTTACAGTAATAACACCTACAAAGGGAGAAGTACAACCATATTAAAATCTTAAAAAAAAAACACACAACATAATTAAGCACATCACATTCAGGCCAATAAGGCACACACACTAACAATCAATACATTCTGAAGAGGAAAAAAAAAAAAAAAAAAAACTCCTACAGCATATATACAGATTAAATAAAAATTAATTATCTACTTAGAAGATGTTATCATAAGCAATTATGTTGAAACTTCTGAACTGTTTTATCATCGTTATTGTTATTTTAAAATCAATTTTTTTTCTAATTCATGCAATTACGGAAAGGGTTGGTATTATATACATCCAGTTAGAATTAAAACTTCCTATTCACAGTTAAAAGACAAAAATTGAAAAATTACATATTTGTAAAGAGTAGTTCTCTATCATTGGATATTGAAAAGTTTGTAAGTCTTCATGTATAGCTCTCTGATATTACATGTCTTAGTGCCTAACAGTGATAAGCCAGCTGTGTAGTGGTATGCAAAATCGTAAGAAGGCAAAGAAAGCTCCCCTCATTCCCTGACTGACCTATCCTGAAGAATTTTTCAAGTAATAGCATTCTGCCTTCTTACAGTTCTTTGAAGTTTACTACCTTATAAATCGTTGATTAGGACACATGGAAATCCAATTCTATGTCTTAATTCATAAATTTTAATGAGATGATATGTACAAACTAGAATAATTATTCTATATGATTAAAAGGATATGTTTGAGTTGGTCAATTTTGATATCCAGTTGTTTTCTTTTCTTATTCCTTTCAAATAATAAATCACATAACCCTAGCTCAACATTATGAATCATTGTAAAACCTATATGTTTTGATAGTTCTTGATTTTCTGATTGAACACAAAACCAGAAAGTAAGACATGTTCTCCAGTGAAAAGAAATTTCTGCTCTTTCAAAAGATGAGTCCTTTGCTATATCATATTTAATATCGGGGTGGTACTGAAGATACAGACAGCAAGGAGGTTGACTGTTTCAGTCTGGGAGGTAGCATGATGGTATGTCTATTACTTCCTCATTTTATACAGCGTGGAAATCTGTTTCTTCATTTTTTTATCGCATTTGAATGTTTCCTAAAATATGCCAAATATATATTTGGTGTCTTTCACAGCCAGCAAAGAAATCTTCTGTGTTGAGAAAAATATAAATTCAGCTAGCAAATCTCTTTCAGCATGGTTTGTTTTAATAAGAAATCTTCAATATTAACATCATGATGTCTGGGCTAAAATAATGTCAGCGTATTCAAGACATTGAGTATATTTTTGAGATATGCCCTTTGAAAACACCACTTGCAATAATGGAAATGATCTTTGAAGGGACAATCATATGATGAGAAAGCCATTTGTGCTCTCATTTTTTCCTATATTTTCCCCCATTTTAAAAGTGTGAGTACCTTTCTCTGAAAACTAACTGTTCATCCATGTGAATTTAAGATCATCATATATTTTCTCTTTCATTGCACAAAGCATGAGAGACAATTTCTTCATATAAAAATTATCTGATATTTCAGTCAATACCAACACACAAAAAAAATAGAGAAATGGCAACTATTTGCTGTTTTGAATAAACATTGTTTAGTAGGCATTTTATTGCATTTTTATTTGCATGGCAACACTCTTTCTGCTTTATACATTTTTGATTCTCCAGCAGTACTAACATCACTTGCCTATTAAAATCAACATAATCTTCAGTTAAATGGAAATCTCCCCCAATGTAATGTAGTTCCAGAGATATACAGTACAAAAACATGCATCAAACATGTTGACCTTGTATATTTACCACTTTTATGCAAGAAACTGTTTTGTACTTTGCATACCAGAGGTTTAATCTGACTGTAAAGCAAAATATTTACTATGAATCCATCAGTAATTTCTCTTACAGATTGTGTGCCAGTGACATTATAGAATGTAAAATAATGCCATTTGACAAAGAGATTTTTTTCCCAATAAAACATTATTTTCTCTTTCCAAACAGATAGCACGATACTTTTATCAATTTTGTGATCACTGTTCAAGCATCTCAAAAAGAGCCTGAATTATGCAATTCTATCTCTTTTATTTTCCCTTGGAAAATACCCAAGTTTTATATGGAAAATAATTCATGGTTGTTCTGCAAACTTAAATTGTATCACCAAAGAGATCCTTTTTCATAAAGAGAAAAATTTTATAGTCTTTCTTCATTTTCTGCAAAGAAGGATTGTTTAATTTAAACAATCACATGGATTCAATTCTCCAAGCCCAAACAGATTCATAGAATCATTTTAATATGTGTATTTATCAAGTTATTCTAAATGTTAATGCTTATAATAATATTTACATCTTTAGTTTCCTCTTTATCTATTTTTTTAAAAATTGGAAAAATACACAGGAATAACAAGAAAAATGCACATTTAAATTAAATAAGAACAAGGATCTATTTATCCATCTTAAACAGCTAGAAAACAGGACAAAAGTTGTGAAACAATACTTTTCAGACATTAGGTAATAAGAACAGAGGACTCTAATCCTTGAGAGAAGGGTAAAAACAAGTGAGCCCAACAGTCTCATCAGATTACTTGCTAAGAAGCAAATTCTCAGGCCACAATGCAGGAAGGGAAAACTTAAGAAAGGACATACCTGTGATGGTTAACATCATGAGCCAACTTGGCTGATTTACAGTGTCTACTTGTTTGGTTAAACAGTAGTTTAAATATTTCTGTGAGGATATTTTGTAGATGTGATTAACATTTTAATCAATTGACTTTAAATAAAGGAAATTACCCTTGATAATGAGGGTGGGAACAAAGACTGAGGTTTCCTGAAGGAGAAGGAATTCTGCCTGAAGATCTTAACATAGAAATGCTACCTGAGGTTCCAACCTGCTCTCCTACAAATGTCATGTAAGAATTGGACTACATGATTGCCTTCTGACAATCACGTAAGCCAATTCCTTATGTCGATTTAAAAAATGCACATGAGAGATGTGAGTCAAGTTTTATTTGGGGCAAAATGAGGACTATACCTGGGAGACAGCATTTCAGATAGCTCTGAGAAACTGCTCCAAAGAGGGGTGGGTGGGTAGTACATATGTGATTTTGGTGAAGAGGGAGTACATGCAAGCAATTTCTGCTAGTCTTGTGAAGGTTACTGCTAGTCATGAGGAGCAGACATCACCATGAAGGATTCTAGTGCTTTTCTAGATATGAAGAGATACAACAGTTGGGCTCATAAAATCAACTCCTGAAAATATCTAACTATCTGAAGACCTGTTCTGCCAGTTTTTCCCAGAGCACAGAGTGCCTCATTTCTGCCCTCCACCCCAATCTCCGTTCAGGGGGTGTTGAAAATCAGCAGCTGCAGCAGCATGTGATTGAATCCTTATAGAGGTAGATGGCAAGTGCCAATGGAAAGTGCCAATTTGTAGTTGACAGGGCCCCATCATGGTCATAAATTCGACCATGCTTTGGGAGGCTTTCCATGACCATTTCATTCCACGGTGCTAGGAAGGCTCATTCCTCGGTCTGGTGAGGATTTCTCTGATAGACCACTCAGTGCTATTACTGGACTAGATCTTATTAACAATAACCACAGGACTCTGGACCACCTGTTTTACTAATCTGTTATGGTCCAGGAAAATTCCCTCTTGTTGTATCTTCCCATATATAGAATTACACTATTACAATCATTGATCTCATATAAAACTATATGGTTTTGTTGGAGGCTCAGTCACGCATTTGGTAATACAAGAAACAACAATCTTGTAAAATAGGCAAAATACAAATAACATAGCTAGCAGTATTATTAAAGTCATAAATAAGAATTAAGCTAAGAACTTCTATTAGGTGCAGCCCAGTATATCCTCAGGTCATCTGGTCTAGTCTGTTCTATACTAATCCTTATCTTTCAGGGAAATGATATAATGGCACTGTCCATAAGGCTCCCAACACAATTTCCTAGTGTAACTAGGCTGATTATCCTTAGTATAATATGTTTCCAAGGTAAATGGGGGGCTTAAAATTTAAATGACCATAGCCTGGTGTTAACCAAAAAAATCTATCCCATAATTGGAGGTTTTATTCATTGGCTGAAATTTTGCTTGTTGCTTTTACTGAGCTTGAGTAACTTTTGAGGAAAATTCATTTTTATGACAAGGTATTATTAATTGGCTAGGTGAGGGGATCCCATCTTGTAATATCAAGAATAGCCTGAATGGCACTGAACATTCCTTCTTCTAAAAGAAATTTCCTAAGAGCCATCCAACTAGAGCCTTGGACTGGAGAAGTCCTCAAAGGTAATACAGAAGTAGTGGACACAGGTAATTGGCCACAAACCCAACAATTGGATTGATTTTTAAAACTAGCATAGGATCATGTCCTTGATAGAAAAATAGTTGATTTATATGCAAAGGTCCAAGAAGTCAAGAAAACATTATAAATGATCATATGAATGCAGTCCAGCATTGTGGGTAAGCTGTCTACTTCTGATGTTGCCCTCTTTTCTTTCTGGCCAGAGTGTAGTTTCCTCTGTTTGAGAGCCATTTTAAGGTGAATTTGAAGTCAACAGACCTCTCTATAGACCAGTCTGGTGCAGGGGCCCTTTATAATTGGAAATTAATCCAAGAGTCAATTCCCTTCAGTTTCTCTGTGCATGAGCTAGTTAAGAGTACCTGATAAGGATCCTTCCATTTAGGTTGGAGATAGTCCTTTAAATTATGTCTTTTCCATTACATATAATCCCCTGGTTGCAGATTGTACGTCATCTGATCTTCATCCAAAGATAGATTACTGAGATAAGTTTCAGAAACAAACTTAGAGTGTCATTTTAATAATTCAATTAAACTTTACATTAATATAACATAACAGCAAGGAACTATCCAGGAAGTGAGTCTTAGTAAATATAGACATCCATTAACAAGACTGGGATTTAACATTCATTGAAACATCTTTTTCTCTCTAAAATTACCCTCATTTCTACCAAATATAACCAAAATTAAGACTATATTTTTTGCAAAATAAGTCTGATCTCAAAAACTTGGCCTGAGAATTTATATAACTATAATTGATCATATAGGCTTTTTGTTTTGCTGAAATTTTTATAAGGAGTCTGACTGGACTTTTAAAAGACCTCTCAGGGCTAGGAAATTCACTCCAAGTGCTTATCACAGATTTTGCCTAACATCTAGGTGAATTCCTCCCTTTTTAAGGTCCCCCAAATACCTTGAACTTTCTGTACCTCTTAATGAGTGGACTTCCTAATTTATCTGATAAAGCTGCTGGGAACCTAAGAGTGCACAATCTCTGGAGAGAGAAGATAGAGAAAAAAGATAAATGTTTCAATTCTGCTTACAAAGGTAAAATTTATCAAATTACTGTAAGTCATAATTAGTTTGAGGGAAAGGTTTCCTTATACCTGGAAAACACAGATTTAAACCAGTAACTTTTCAGATAGAAACCATAAAAATTATTACTGTATTCACCAGTTCACTCAGTCTTATGTAACTAAATCTTTTTGTTAACAGTTTATTAAGCCATCAAGTTTCTCATTAGGATTATTTAATTTCTTACCCAGTTCAGCATTATGGTCTGAAAGTCAGAAACATGTATTTACTCAAAAGTCCTTTCTATAAATCTTCTTGAAGAGGAAGCATTTTTGCAAAGGCATCAGAATAAAACCATAATTGTCTATAATGACAGAAGACTTAAGAAGGCACCTTTAAAATCTAATTACAATTCAATTGACAAAGAAACTTGGTTATTGCTGTGACATACAACACTAAGATAATAACTAGAATTATGACTGATAAGAATTTTAGGAACTCCATATAATTTCTAGGACATCTATATTAGTAATATTTACCATACAATATAACCCAAGAAGATTTATTACTCATTTGACAATATTTCCATGTAATTTAGCATACCAAATGAACCTAATTAGTTTAATATTTCTCTTTGGGATGTTTCAGAGGTCCTTTGAAGCATCCCAAATTTAGCTAGAGGTGAAAAGGACTTCATTAGAATTTGACTTAGGAAGTTTTGCGAAAAAATATTAAAAAGGGTTTAAAACACTCAGTCAGATAGGATCACAGGTCACTGTGAAACAATAATTATTCACTTAGCCAATGTAACAATAAAGATTTCAAAAGCAAATACAGAACAGATCACTTAAAATGTAAAGAAACTTTAAATCTGTTATCAAAGGCAGTTCAACATTTTAAGAAACCTTGTCCTCTTAATAGAGAGAGAAGCCAAATTCAAGTTTTGCACCCGCTTACTTTTAAAATTCATTTACTCAATTAAATTTATTTAAAACCTTAGTCAATCCTGACCATGCACAAAACTCTTTTCTCGGGGTCCACTTTCCACAAAGCTTTTTGTCACTTTCTGTATCCATCACTTTATTTTTCCATTCTGAAACAGCCAGCTATAAGTCAGACCTACTTCCTTTTCCCTTAATAAAATGCAATTCCATTCCTCATGCCTTCTTTACTGAAAACATACATCCTACTTTCCTACAGTATATGGAAATGTTTCCTTTATTATTTCTATTAGCTTTAATTTCATGTTTAAATTAGAATCCTCAGTTCTTAAAACCTTAATCTTGTGAAGAAGAAAGAAATTATGAACTGTCATTTACATTAACATTCTATAGACTATAGATTGGTTAACATAAATACCAGTGATATTTTCTAAAAACACTTGCTTTTTTTAGAGAACATGGCACCAAACATATTCATTAATAGTCCTAAATACCTTTTGTTTCTCTGTAAAAGGAAGCCAATGTTCAGCAATTAATACTTCAGTATCTTACTTTATTTGGGAATGACCTAGCTATTCAATAGTCTCCCATCACTTAATTTAGTACAGCTCTAGAATTTCAAGTTATCAGAATCTGGAGAAACTACTTTAGATAGACTTTCCTAAAGCATAATTATTCTTAATAGAGTTTATCTAAAAGTTCTTATCTCATTTACATTTTCTTTCCCTAAAAATTTCTTCACATCAAAGTACTTTCCTTGCTGAAAAATTTGTAACAGTTATAACAAGATTTTATTTAGCTTATATTAAACCTAGGCACAATAAAAGTATTAGACAATGTTGATGAATCTAAAGACACGTATATATTAATTAGATCAACAAACTTAAACATTAATGCCAGGTATTAATTTAATACTGAATATTTCCCAGTTCACATGAAAGTGAAATTCATTTAGCTTAATTTCTCTTGTATTTAGAATTGTTTGATTTGTAAGTGCTTACTTTTCTTTAAGCCAATTAAAAAGAGTTCACTTACAGGTTAACCTCAGCAATATTATCCAAAGACGCATACTGAGACATACATATATCCAGACACACACAACAAGAGATCTAGCTTCATTTTCTAAACTTAGTCATGAATCAGATATCACAATATAAACCTTATCTGATAAATCAGATATCACAATATAAAGAACAGTTGGAATAAGAAAAAAATTTTAAAGAATTTTCTTTCCATACTTTTTTTTTCCCTCAGCCTCAGGAATTAGAGATGGTCTAGATAAGTATTCCTGAAAGCTCTGGTTTCAAGGCACAGGGAGAAAAAAACAGGTTCTCCTAGTAGGACTTATTCCCTCAGTGTCAGAATTCTAAAGAGATTTTTTTCTTCCTTCAAGCTAGCTTTCCCTCCTGTTGGGAATTAAACAAGGGTCCGTTAACCCTAGACTGGCATTGTGTACCTAATTGGTGCAATTGAAGGTTCATAATTTTTGTAGATACCCCCTTTCTTTCTTCTTTCCTTTTTTTATGATCTTGAAAAGTTGGTCAGCCATTGTAACAAGGGTGTTTGTATGTAACATGGATCAACCCAGATTGTGTCTTTTGACTAGAGTAGCTAAATACTTATCTAAGCCTTCTAAAAAGGTGGAGTTAAGCAAGGGATCATTTTGGTGGTTAGAGAATAATTCAGGAGTCAAGCCAGAATATTCCTTAAGAGATTTTTTTTCAAGCTTTTCATAATAGGCCAGAATTTATTCATCCAATTTTTGCTTGCATTTTGAATCTGTGTCCAGTCTATCATTTTTGGAAAAAGCTCTGGGATCAGTTCGAGTAATTTCTGAGTTAATTCCTCCCATTCAGTGTGAGCCTGTGGTTCAAAATCCATTAAGGTATGTTTCCATCCTGCTTTCTTTATTAATTCCCTTGCTTTGCTTTCAGAATCTAATAGCTGTATTAATTGATATAAATCTGAAAACCCCATGCTCATAGGTTGTGACGGTTGACTCAAATTCCTTAGCAAATCCCAATGGATCCTGACTTGGATGGAGAAATTCCTTAGCCAAGGCTCTAAGTTCTGCTAGGGTCCAGGGTGTGTATATAAGCACCGAGGACAGTTCGCCTCTCCCTGTAATAGATTTCTCCTTAAAGGGAGCTGTAATTACTGCTGCTTTTTTTTTTTTCCTTTACTAGTGAATGGAGCAGCAGAAGGTGAAAGACTTGGAAAGGAAAAAGAGATAGCATCTGGGCCAGGCAATTCAAATAGGAGAGGATATGTGGGAGAAGCAGAGGGAGAGACAGAGTCAGAGACAGAGTGCTAGTAGCCTTTTTTTAGTTTTGATATAGTTTCAAGAAGTTACCATATCATTTCCTCTTTTAGGGTCTTCTAGATACCAGTCAAAGTAAGCATTCCATTCAGTCTGAACTTATGGCCAACTTTTTCTAACTGCACACAAAAATATCAATTTTGAAATATCAAAAGAACCCCAATTTGGCCATTTTAGGTTGAGATCTCCTTTAGTATAATTTCCCCAATTAAGTAGGAACTCACAAGTATGAGTTTGGTACATACACAAA
Organism: Globicephala melas; assembly: GCF_963455315.2. Taxonomy (NCBI): domain Eukaryota; kingdom Metazoa; phylum Chordata; class Mammalia; order Artiodactyla; family Delphinidae; genus Globicephala; species Globicephala melas. Next base: position 22,064,239 of record NC_083325.1, read on the forward strand.
CCTGGCTGAGGTGTTAGAAAGAGGCTGGCTTTCTGACTCCCCTTGTTTCTGTGTTTGAGAGGCTCTATTTCCCATATTAAAGTTGAATTTGTCAGGGGTAAAATCTACTAGTGAAATTGTGTGGTGGGTCAGTGTGCTGCTTGTGAGCTTAACTCCTCTAGGCCTCACCCCAGAACCATTTCAGCCCTCTTAGTGTCTCAGTTTCTCCCTTTGGTGATCTAAGATGACTGTGGATCGCTGAATGGTCAATTCTTATCCATGTCCCCTGGACGAGCAAGCATTTTAATTAATGAGTGGGGTTTTCCTATGACACCACTGCACAGTATGAGGACTCTGCCTCCACCACTCCCGTAAATTTTTCAGTTGCCTGAGAAAGCCATAACTGGCAGGGAGGAATATTGTCCCTTTTCTTTGGAGAAAAGCTCTCATGTAATATCTTCACTTTTATCCCAACAAATTCTATTAAGGCAGCCGAATTGAGGAAAAACATCAGATCAACCTCTTACCTAAACACTCTGTGCAGACCACTCAGTCTCCTACAACTGAGCAAACCTTGGCACCTTTCTACCAGACCCCCCTGCACCCAGTATCTTTCACCTGGGTGGGTCCCCAGTATCTTTCAACAGGCCCTCCCCAGTATCTTTCAACGGGGATGGGGCAGGTACCTGCTATACAATGCCAAATAAAACTCAGGATCATCAACCAATATGGGATATCTGGGGAGCCAGCATTTCAGATAGCTCTGAGAAACGGCTCCAAAGAGGTAGGGAGGAAGGCCAGTATATATGTGATTTTGGTGAAGGGGGAGTTCATGCAATGAGGCACATATTTTTTGCAGAAGGTTTCTGCTATTCTTGTGAAGGTTACTGCTAGTCATGAAGAGCAGACATCACCATGAAGGATGTTAATGCTTTTCTAGATATGAGGAGATACAAGAATTGGGCTCATAAAATCAGCTCCTGAAAATATCTAACTATCTGAAGACCTGCTCTGCCAGTTTTTCCCAGAGCACGGAGTGCCTCATTTCTGCTCTCCACCCTGAACTCTGTTCAGGGGTTGTTGAAAATCAGCAGCTGCAGCAGCACATGATTTAATCCTCATAGAGGTAGATGGCAAGTGCCAATGGAAAGTGCCAATTTGTAGTTGGCACTTAAAATAGATCAAGAAAGTAAATAAAAATACTATATGATGAGGAGAGAAATCAGATACAAAAGAGATACAAATAAATTGAACTGGAGACAAAAATAGATATCTGCGATTTTAAAATACACTAAATAGAATTAACGCTAACAGCAAGATATCACTGAAATTTAATTCATACCAAGAGAAAATGTATACAATGAAGCAAAAAAGGAAAAAATACTTAAAAAATAAACAGTATAAAACTCTAAAATATGTTTAATTGGAGTCACAAAATAAGGAAGCATATTGTAAAAAAAAAAAAATTGAAGAAAAAAATGGCCAAAAATTTTCCAGCTGTGATAAAAATATAAACCAACAAATCTAATAGGCTAAATGAAACCCAAGCAAAATATACATAAAGAAAACCACATCAATGCATCTTAGTAAAAGTGCATCTAGACAGTTTTAAAGGGAAAAAATGTTTATAGAAGCCAGATATCAAAATGTTATATATAAATAAATAAGATTTATAGCTGATAACATCAGAATATATGTAAGCTAGAGACAAAGGAACAGCACTTTTAGAAGCCAAACAGAAACAAGAAAACCCATCAACTTGAAATTCCATACACAATAAAAATATCTTTCAAAAATGAAAGTAAAATAAAGCTTGTTTCTAAAAACAAAAGCTGAGAGTGTCCATTACCTATTACCTTCACTATAAGAAATAGGTAAATAAAAAGAAAGGAAGTTCTTTAAGCAAAAGAAAAATATACCAGATGAAAATTTGAATCTATACAAAGGAATAGAGAGTGCCAGAAATGTCAAATATTTAGGTAAATATAAGAAAATATTTTCTTATATTTAAAAGTCTCTTTAGAAGTTAGTGGAAGGGATTCTGGGCATCCAAGGAAATGGCAGAAATGTAAATTTGATGTTCCCATTTTTTCTTGCAAAAAGACAATTAAAAAAAATAACATTGCCATATGGATATTCATGTAGACCAACAGAGGAAAGCATAGAAACCAGAAGCAATGTCATATATATATCCAGTCAATCTTTTTAAACAAAGCTAGATAAAAATGGTGTACACAAGATAAAAGCCAAAAAACCCACTGGAAACAGCACATGGTTGAGAAGCGAATGGCAAATAAAATATCATACTATGACATATAATGAAATATTAGTTTGCAATAAACACAAAGAAATTACTGATAAATAGAACATGGATGGAACACAGAAGCAGTTTACTAAGCAAAGGTAGCCAAAAACAAAAGAATATATACTATATAATTCAATCTGTTTAAAGACCTAGATAGAGCAAAAGTATAGTATTAGAAAGAAAACAAGTGGTTTCCAAGAGCTCTGGTCAGTGTAGGGAACTGTCTGCAATAAAATAAAAGATAACTATTCGTGTGATGGAAATGTTCTATATCATAATTGTGGTAATAGGTACATTACTGTAAATTGTAATGCATACTCTTCAGATAGCACACTTAAAATTGATGAATTTTATTTTATTTAACTATACCAAAATGAAGCAAGCTTTTAAAAAGCAAGAGATATTGATACAATAGTAATCATCCATTTATTATCATTTGTATGAAAACTTTTCTGTAGTTGGCCTCAATGTAAATAGTGACAATTTAAGAAGTGTATAAAGCAGTCAGAGACTGCTGAATGAGGACAAGAGTCTCTTTCTCTGATCAGGAGTCAGGTTTCCTTTAATGTTCAATATTCTTGCTGTTTTCTCTGCCTTCTAAATAATTTCTCAATCTCAGGCCTGTTATATTTGTGTGTGGGGGAGACAGGGAGGTGATGGTGAGTGGAATCATAGGACATGGGTAGTTTCTTCTTAAGATAGGCAGAAAAGTGGTCTAACCACAATATTGACATTATTGCTCTTATAGAGATAAGTCTATTTGCAGTACAAAAATAAATAATATTTATTAGGCTAAGTTGTGCTCACTAATGAATGATCACTTGTTTGTTATCCTTTAAATTTTTACAATGAAGACATATGTATACCAGATAAGTCTGTAGATTCATTTTTAGAAAGGAGAAGAAAAAAAAATAATGTGAAAGAAAATTATAAATAAACAGAAGTTTTGAAATTGTTCAGGATTAGAGAATCAGTTGCAAATTTTAAAAATTAATCCTCTGCAGAATCCCAGTTTAAAGGTGACAAAATTGAAGTTCACTGTACCTGAGACATTTCATAATGAAGATATTGCAGATGTGGAATTATGATATGCAATTATATTTTCTTCACGTGACATTATTTTCAAATATCTTCATGTGATAATTTTTGGTTTTCATAAAGTAGAGAGAAATAAATCCACCAGTTAAGAGACATGATTGTTGACAAAAAATATAACACAAATTCTATATCACAAATAATATCACAAATTTTCCTTTGACCACTTTTAGAAGAATTTGTGATGGGCCTGCTATAATCACTGCTGATGCTCGTATATCATTTAGGATCACAAGTACCTCAAGTGAGTCTTATGAAATGTTTCTTCTTATACACTAAGATTCTATGGCTATAAGATAAATGTGTATTCAATAGTGTATATCTCACATTATATATACATTACGTTTATATTACATAAACAGTTGACCCTTGAACCAAATGGATTTGAACTACACAGTTCCACTTATATGTGGATTTTCTTTCAATAAATATGTACTACAGTACTATACAATTTGTAGTTGGTTGAATGCAAAAATGCAGAACCTTGGACAGAGAAGTCCAACTGTAAAGTTAAATGTGATTTTTGAGTGTGCAGGGATCAACACCCCAAACCCTTGTGCTGTTCAAGGTTCAACTGTATATACACATACACAGACATATATAAGTAATATGAGATATATATTATGTATATACATATGTTAAAAAACATAGAATATTGTATTAAGAAGATATAAACTAAGTGTTCAGAAGTTGTTACTGAAATAAACTTGCAAATATGAAAATAATAAACCATCAAAACATGATTAAATGATTACCAAAATTGAGTTAGTTAACATATACATACATCACCTCACATAGTTATAGTTTCCTTTTTTTTTTTCTTTAAGTGTAGTGAGAACATATGATATACTCTGTTAGGAAATTTCAAGTATATAGTGCAGTATTATTAACTATAGTCACCATGTTGTACATTATCTAATGTACAGATTATTTGTCTTATAACAAATTTTATAGCTTTGACCAACATATCTCCATTTTCCACACCCCCCAAATTGTGGTAACTATCATTCTATTCTCTGGTTCTATGAGTTTGTCTTTTTTAGATACCACATATAAATGAGAGCATACAGTGAAAAATCCTGCAATGAACATGGGAGTTCATATTATCTCATTGAGATACTGATTTCCTATCCCTTGTATGTATACTCAGTAGTGGGATTGCTGGATTACATGGTAGTTCAATTTTTTGAAAATTATTAAAGAAACTATATACTGTTTTCCATAATGGCTACACCAGTTTACATTCCTACCAACTGTGTACAAGTGTTCCCTTTTCTCCAAATCCTCATAATACTTGTTTCCTCTTTTCTTTTTGATAATAGCCATCTTATTATCCTATTGGATGTGAGGTGTTATGTACTTTTTCAGGTACTTGCTGGCTATCTCTAAATCTTCTTTTGAAAACTGTCTATTCAGTTTCCAGTTTCTCTGCCCACTTTTGCATTAGGTTATGAGATTTTTCTTTTCTTTACTTCGCAACTTGCACAAAATGTTCATTTCTAGCACATTTAGATAAAGGATAACTAACTATAACATAAAAATACTGGGAGAAGAGAACCATACATCAGTAGAGTCTCAAGAAAAAGAATTTAATAACATTTGAATCCCTTATTGTGGCTGGCAAACATTATAGGTGTAAAAATCACATTTCTATATAACAACTGACATATAATATGTGAGCACTTGAGAACCTTTGTAAGGCTGTGGGTAAATTAAAATATAACACATGGATAGAGTTTCAGAATGTACTGTCAGACCGACTTCCACAGTCTTGCCTCCAGGGGTTCTTAGACTGTGGCCAAGAGGGACTGGAGCTGGGTCATAGGCCAACTTCAATGTCAATAGCTGAGATCAAAGTCTGCAAGCCTGTTGTTACCTGAAGCATGGCTCCTCCCAGGTCCTTTGACATGTTGTGCTGATGGCAGAACCAAGGCCAAATAGGGCTGTAGCTGAGTTCACAAGAGTGCAAAGTTATTTCTGGGTCTATAGCTGGGAATATGGATTCCAGCTGAGCTGGATTACAGCTGAGCAGAGCCTGCCTTCTCAAAATGATCCTCTTTGGTCATGGGCTTCACTGCATTTTCACAGTCTTCTACCTGGATCACAAATCTCCCAAAAATGCACTTTTGTCTATGGATAATTTCCATATTAAAGTTGCTGAGGAGGGATATGAGCAAGAGATCTTCTATTCTGCCATCTTGTTGACATCACCTTATTTGCAGATTTCAACTTTTATTAGTGTTTTCTTCCACGAATGTAAATGCTTGATCCTGGTTTGTGTGACGTTTGAATACATACTTTCTTGTAAGTTTGAATATATTTCCTCAGCAATTTGACATTTTAGTCATTGACATGAGTTATAAATGTATGGTAACAATAAAATAGCGTAAGATGCATTTTTAGGATTAAAACAAATTCTGGCTGTAACATTGTATTCAAAGAGACCATAAAGTTTCTTAGAGAAATGAACAGGCTGTTACGCTCATTAAAAGCTCTTAATTAATTAGCTTCGTTCAGGTGACATGCTTGCACACTAATTTAGGACACTACACAAATGACAAAGATGCCACTGGAGCATTGGGAAGGTTATTTAATGAATGCCTAATGAAATAAAGTACTGTATGAATCATTTAATTGGATATGTTGCTTAAACATCTAAGTTTTTTTTTTTTTTCCTTTTTGTTATCAGGTACAGAGGTGACTTTCCTGGCTTTTCTATTATTATTTTAATAGTGTATGGATAGATCGATTTGAAATTGAACAGTCAGCTCTAAAATGCTAATTCTCCTTAGTGCTCAAATGAATTTTGAATGTTAGAAGATGCATTATTTTTCTCTATATGTCACATTTTTCCATTGCTTTTCACCTTCTTTTAAAAAAGATGTTATCTAGTCATTAAATCTTGCTTTTGAAATATAATGGTTTAGAAATCTGATTAATTTCAAAATTTTCATAGAAGAGAGGATGGAAAAGATGATAATTAACAGAAATTTTTGTTTCTGGTAATAGCAGATTTGAAATGAAAATACAGCATGTAGAGACAAGCTTTATTAGTTCTGAATATGGTTTCCATCAAGTTAATAAGGTAACCAAGTAGGTTTTTTTTTTTTAACATATAGATCCCAGCAAGGATGAAAAGCTGTATTTAAGAGTTTGTTGGGGTTGTTTTTCCTACAGAAAATCTTCTTTTCTATGAAATTACATTAAAATCAGTCCTTTTACTCCAAGCAAGGTACCTCTGATAGATTGAATTGAATACTTCTGATATTGAAAATTGGTGTCATATTATGCTGGATTTGGAAATGTTAAATAAAATATGTAGTTTTCCTTTATTTAAAAGATAAACCTGCTGTAGTAAGTACCCCTAATGGTTTATTCTAGCTCTAAAACAAATCATTTTAAATATGTTTGAATATGTTATAATAGCAGCAATTGGGAAAGACGGAAATTTCTTGATCACTTTTCTTTTGTTTTCATTTCTTTGTCTCTGCTCTGCTTCACCCCCACAAATATGAAATTCAACTCTTCTTCATTTGATAGTGTAACACAATTATATGTTCTTTCATTTTGCCTCTCTGTGTTTCAGACTGCATGTTTTCTTCTGCCCTATCTCTGGCTCATTAATTCTTCTTTTCATTCTAAAACCAAATAACTGCAGCATTTTTAATATGCAAATTTAATCAGCCTACATATATTACAACCAATGAATATACATTTCTGTCCTGTCTTGTGTTCCTTATGTATTAGGCTTTCTTATTTCTTCCATTCTCAACCTTCCTCTTTGTAACACATGATTCTTCAGTATTTTTGTAAGACAATTTTCCAAGAACTCTAGGCTGCTTCTTTCTTTTTCTATCATAATCATGTGACAAAACTATTTGGGGCAGAAATTAACATCGTTAGTAGAGTGATTCTTCTACTCTGCTTCTTGAAGGTGGGGACATAATGCTCAGCCTACTTTGTTAAAGAGAATTCCCCCAACTGCACACTTTTTGGTAGTTAATATTTACCTTAGTATTTGTCCCAGGACTCTTTTCTACTCTTTTAACACAAAATTTGAATTTTTTTAAAATAAGAAAAACAAGTAGTCTGCCATTTGTAGTTGCTTTCTCCAGTGTGTGCTGTATGTTTGTTAGTTTGTTTTTTGGTATGTATTATTTTTGGATTGGTGCTTTCTATGCTCCATTGTATCTATAAGTTTTATATGCTGTTTATTTTCCAAAAAGTCATTAGTGTCTCTTTTTACTGTTGCCCAGTTTTGTGAATTTATTATTCTCGTTTACATCTTTTCTGCCATTTCAATAGACTTTGGAGTAAAATGGAATGTAGATGCATCCTCTCCTTTATTCATTCTAACAAATATTGATTGTGATCCATTTCATGTCAGACATTAGTCTAAGTGCTGGTGATATAATAATGAATAAAACTAATTCCATGATATAATTACCCTTAAAATTAGATGGATGTGTGTGACAGATACATATAAATATTTGGATAAATCTCTAATATTTCAAATACTGTGTAACAGTGTAACAAAAAAATAAAACAATGTAATAAAAGTTGGTAGAGATTTAAGCAGGGAAGTGCTATTTCAGATAAGGCCATCCAAATCAGGGTAAATTTCTCTGATAGATATCATTTTCTCAGGAACTAGAATGAAGTGAGGGACAAGCAGAGTAATATCTGAGTGTAGATCTTTCCAGAAAAAGGAAAAGTAGATGTTTGATTTTACCCCTTGATCAAAGTTAAGGGACTAATAATACTATATGCAACACAATACAAATAAAAATATTGCATGAAACAAAGGATATAGTGGCTAATTTTACCTAAAGAAATACAGTATTTAAAAAATAAAAATAGTCTTGAATTGTTAATACAAGTAAATGAGTCTAATACAAGTAAATGAGTCTCCACGTGTGTGTGTGTGTGTGTGTGTGTGTGTGTTTAATGTCTTGATCTCTCTCAGGAACAATAAATACAGCTGACTAGTGGTCATCCATTAATTCATTAAACTGAACATTCAAGTAAAATATATTAATAGAAACACATATAGATCAAGTAATTTATTTTGTCAGTAATATAGAATATTTTCACCTTAAGTACTTCCTTAATGTCTCTGACACACAGTTCCATCTATATTCCTGTAAAGAAAATTGGTATTTGAAAGTAATAATCCAAGAGATGCTTTACCCTTTGCTTATTACATATTCACATGACATTTATCTCTTGAAAGTAAGTAGTTTGTTGAGAATTAGCACTATTATCACATCATTGTGACAGAATATTTCAGGGCATTGGGGACACAATGATCACTGTATAGCTCACCAATGCTGGTCAGTACATACTTCTAGAGTATCTTGATTATTTCAATAAATAAAAAGCAGCAACTAAAGGGAAACATAAAAATAGCAAAACATATCTGAAAAAGTGTACATTTCAAATATCATCTTACATCATAACAGAATGAAAGAAATTAAAACTGCATCATATATATATATATGGAAACAAACATGGAAAATAAATTACACTTATTGAGAAACAGTCCTTGAATTAACTTTGAATGAAAGTCAAATACCAAAAATAACTAGGTTCAGATATAAATCAAAGATTTCACCAGTATTTAAAATTTCCAAGTTAACTTCTGGAGCATTATATACAATAAAATAATTTATCCCAACTGACAATATTTATCCATTTGGCAAAAAAGAAAATCTTTAATTATGAATTGATGGTGTTTTAATTACCAACTTTATGTGTCAAAATTTGAATATAAACTTTTATTATTAATAAACATCTACATTAACTTTATTTTTATGAAAATCAGCTTCATATTGAAATGTCAAGACTTATTTTTATTATTTTGCTCTTCACTGGAGATAACTTGTGACATTTCCCTGGTAAATGACAGCTCTAAAGTTTAATTTGTTTGCTAATACAATTACCGCTGTGTACTTAGTTACTTGTTTTTGGATATTTATTTTAATGACTTTTTCCCTCTTAAAAGTACAAGCAATAGGGCTTCCCTGGTGGTGCAGTGGTTGAGAGTCCGCCTGCCGATGCATGGGACGCGGGTTCATGCCCCGGTCCGGGAAGGTCCCACATGCCGCGGAGAGGCTGGGCCCGTGAGCCGTGGCCGCTGGGCCTGCGCATCCGGAGCCTGTGCTCCGCAACGGGAGAGGTCACAACAGTGAGAGCCCCACATACTGCAAAAAAAAAAAAAAAAAAAGCAATAATTCTCAAAAATTGTTTTTTCCTTGATTTTCTGTGTTAAGTAAAAATCTGCATTCTGAATGGTAAGACCAAGCAACAACTGTCTTCATCTTTTTTGGATCCCATAGTTCAAATTGCAGGACTGGAGACAGAAGATTCTTAGTGGTCATAATGAATATCCAAGAAGTGATATTTAGTGGTTTCCCATTTATACACCATACATCTGACTAATTAACATATGATGAAGAAAGACATCAACAAACCCCACCCATAAAACAAAGAATCCAATTTTATTTTTTAGTAATCCGTTATGAAAAATAAATAGAGGGAAAAGAATAAGTACTTTTGTGGGAGGCACTGAACATGGACAATAAGGTCTTTAACTACAGGAAAATAAAACACACACACACACACACACTAGGGAACATTAATGGAGCATCAGAAAACCTAAAAACTAATTACTGTCCACAAAGAGATCAGGAAAGATATCCAAAAATTTGAAGCATTATAATTTGGAAAACTCAAAGAACAAGAATGGATTTTTCAAAATTAAACATTTGAGTATGAACTCCCAAATTCAGTGAGCTTGCTAGAATTTTAAGTAATCTCAATCTTCCAGAAGGTAGAAGAATCCTAATAATGAGAAATATGTGTAATATGAACAAAAACTCCCAAATCCAATCAGCGATATCTAACATGAAAGTAATAGATACTCTTGAAAAAGGAAAAAAAAAAAAAAAAGGAAACAGAAAATTATTAAAAACATGCCATGCCACAAGAAAAATAATATAACAGAAGGATATGAATCTTCCTTTTGGAAAGATAATAACTATAAACAAATCACCAAATCTATCATTATAAGATTTCAGAAAACCAGGGAGAGGAAAAGGGAAAAGAGGAAGCAGAGGCGGGGAGCAGAGCAGAGGTAAGGAGGGGAAAAGAGATTGCATACAGAAACATCAGAATGAGAATAACATCAGACCTTTCAAAAGCAGCATTCTCTTTTAGCAGAAAATAAAGCAAAACATTTTCAAAATTCTGCTGGAAGATATTTCTAAGTTAGAATTTTGTAGTTAAATATTCATAAAAATATAAGGTAAATTTTTACCTTTTTGAATATTCAAGTTCTCAAAATAATCACCCACAATGTATCATTTTCCATGAAGTTACTTTATTTTATACTCCAAAGAAACAAATATTCAGGCAATAAAGAAATCAACACAGGAGAGAAATGAAGGAAATTTGAAGAATGACATGAAGGATGACATGAAGACAGTTCTCAGGATCATATCCATCCAGAGAGCCCAAAGGCAAACAGCCAAATGATATTTTGACCAGGATAGCAGAGACTCCTGAGATATGGCCAGGCTATAAGGAATTTTATAACACCCAGTAGAATTAAGGCAAAGAATAGAGAATATTAAGCAAAGGTATATAGAGAAAAATATGAAGTAATTATTGTGTAGGCAGGACACTTGAGTGTACAAATTTGGGTGTGCATCAGAATCACCTGTGAAGTTTATTAAACCACAGATTGCTAGATTGTTGCCTTCCACACACACACCACACACACACACACACACAAATACACACACACACACACACAATCCTTCCCAAGAGTTTTACCTACCTCTAAGTGGGCATATGAGGCTGGTTCTGGGAGTACCAATGAAATGCTGGAGATAAGAACCAGTTTCAGAGCATGAGGAAGAGTCTTTTCTGGTATGTTGTTGACTGGAACAGAATACAAGCAGGAAGGTTTAAGTACCTCCACCTTCTAGCTTTACTGTCCCCCTGTAGCACATAATGCCAGGAATTAGATGTTAAATTAAATTCACTTAATATTAAATCATCTAAGTGTGAAACTAATTATGATGGATTTAAGAAATTCATGTAAGAATGATCCTTCCAAACTCAAAGTTTGTATATGGGGTTTCTCTAATAATAGATGTGACATTTTGGATTCAGAGATTAAGAATTAGAGATAGAATGAACAAGAAAAGTATTTTCAACATTGTGTCCAAAATAACACTAGCACTATATACAAAAAAAGTAGTTTATTTCTCTCTCACACACACACAAAAAAATGCCACCTGGGGAATAAGGTGATTTAACAGCTCTATGGAAATCAGGCCCCTTCTATTTTTCTGCTTCACCATCTTGCTGTTGATTACCATCTTGGAGATTCCTCCAAGTTCACAGATAACCGAGAAAGCTCTAACTGTTATGTTTGCATGTGTGATTTGGAGGGACAGGAAGAAGAAAGTAGGAAAAAGCATGATAGCTTGATGTAGCTTCCTCCAAAGCCCCACAGATTTCTGGTTAGATCTAATCAGTCAGACTGTTGTCAAAGGCTACATTCTGCAAGCAAGGCTCAGGAATGCTATCTCTTATGTAGCTTATTGAATTCCTAAATAAATTCTGGATTTTATAATTAAGGAATGATGAGGGAAAAGTTATTTGGTGGTAACTGGCAGGTTAATCCCCAGAAGCTAATGTATTAAGCATTAGATATTTTGTATTTTGTAAAAGCTATAATAGAATAGTAGTATTAAAGTATTAAAAAAAGTATTAAGTATAAAGTATTACGTATAGAAACTGGTTTATACATGAAATTTCACTCAACTTGAGTATTGAAGGATGAATAGTAATTGGCCAGGAAATAATCAGTTTAGGAGGAAAAGAGGGGTTTCAGAGAGACACACGCATATGGAAAGTACTGAAGATGCTGGAACGACAAATAATGAATTATTTTTAAGGGAAAATATTAATAGCAGCTTTGCTTAGGGAATTTAGAAGTATATAAAATCATTTTGAAAACAACCTCCTCCTACATGGTATTGGAGAATGGTAGATACAAACAAGAAAGACAAAGTTACACTTTATTATTAGCTGGGGATTTTAGCTCTAAGGCCTAGGATAAAACTCCTTAAGCTGGGTGGAACCTTCTTTGGGGCTCCTTCATAACTTGGGCTCCTTCATATCTTATTCTCCTAGGGAGCCTTGAGCCAAATATGACAAATCTCTAAATATCTTACCCTACATCAATTCCCAAACATAAGGCTCAAGCTAAACAACTCTCATGCAAGGAAATACAAAGGTAGATCAGCACACACACCTTCAAACATCAAAAGGAGAGGAGTACAATTAGAAGGGGTACTGTTCTTGGCCCACTGCCTAAGTAGGGCAGGGATAGTGCAGCCCTCATGCACAAATTGCCTTCACATTGAATGCCCATCCACAGAGTGCTTAGCAGGCTCCAGACCTCATACTTGATATGAAATATTTTAATCAATAATTCTTTTTAGGTAGGTAGATTTACATGCAATGTGCTTAACTATTGGGTTGGCCAAAAGTTCCTTTGGTTTTCAAGTAAAAATAAAAGACATATTTTTTCATTTTCACCAAGAACTTTAATGAATAATGTATTCACCCTTTTGTTCCACTACCTTCTGCCATTTTTCAGGCAACTTCATAATTCCATCTTCCCAAAACTTTTTATCTTTTTGAGCAAAGAACTGTTGCAGGTGCCTTTCACTATCTCCCAGGGAATGGATTTTTTTCCATTAAGAGAGTTTTGTAAAGACCAAAATAAATGGAAATAAGAGGGTACAATGTCTAGTGAATATGGCCAATGAATCAGAACTTCCCAGCCAAGCTGTAACAGTTTTTGCCTGGTAATCAAAGCAACATGCAGTCTTGCAGTATCCTCATGGAAGATTACTCATTTTCTGTTGACTAATTCCAGATGCTTTCGCTGAGTGCTGCGTTCATTTGGTCTAATTGGGAGCAGTACTTGTTGTTTTTCCAGAAGGAACTCATAATAGAGGACTCCCTTCTAATCCACCATATACACAACATTGCCTTCTTTGGATGAAGACCAGACTTTGGTGTGGTTGGTGGTGGTTCATTTTCCTTGCCCCATGATCTCTTCCATTCCACATTATTGTACAGTATCCACTTTTCGTCACCCATTACAATTTGTTTTAAAAACAGAACATTTTCATTATGTTTCAGTAGAGAATTGCATGAAGAAATATGGTCAAGAAAGTTTTTTTTTGCTTAATTTATGTGGAACCCAAACATCAAGTGATTCACATAACCAAGCTGGTGCAAATGATTTTCAATGCTTTATTTGAATATTTTGAGTATGTCAGCTATCTCCCGCGTGGTATAACATTGGTTGTTCTCAATTAATGTCTTGATTTGATCTTGATTTGTCTTGATTTCCTGAGTTGTTTTGCAGAAGTGAAACCCCCACACACAAAATGGAGTGGTTAACTACTTGATGACCAAGAGCACATAGCCCCAGGCCTCCTGGAGCCTAAGGACTGATAATGTTAACCCCTGTGACACCATCCTGTTACCTCACCATCAGCCAATCAGAGAATTGTGCACAAGCTGATCACATACCCTGCAACCTCCCCACCACACCTGGCTTTTAAAATTGCTTTGTGGAAACCTTTCAGGGAGCTTGGGGACTTTTAGGGCATGAACCACCTGTCTCCTTTCATGACCTTGCAATAAACCTTTCTCTGTTCCAAACTCCAATGTTTCAGTTTGTTTGGCATCACTGGGCATTGGGCACACAAACTTGTGCTAACACTTCTACCCCAAGAACTCCCTTATTCCATAACATTTTTGTTTTATTCCATAACATTTTGATTGAACAGCCATCATAGGCCAAGTCCTCTGCCAAGCATTGGGAGGAGAAGAAGAAGAAGAAGAAGAAGAAGAAGAAGAAGAAGAAGAAGAAGAAGAAGAAGAAGAAGAAGAAGAAGAAGAAGAAGAAGAAGAAGAAGGAGGAGAAGGAGGAGAAGGAGGAGAAGGAGGAGAAGGAGGAGAAGGAGGAGAAGGAGGAGAAGGAGGAGAAGGAGGAGAAGGAGGAAAAGGAGGAGAAGGAGGAGAAGGAGGAGGAGGAGGAGGAGGAGGAGGAGAAGGAGAAGGAGAAGGAGAAAGAGAGAGAAGAAGAAGAAGAAGAAAAAGGAGAAGAGGAGGAAAAAGAAGAAGAAGGGAGAAGGGGAAGAAGAAGAAGGAGAAGAATGAGAAGAGGAAGAAGAAGAAGAAAAAGAAATGAAATTGTTCTGCCCTCGAGGAATTGAAAGGTCAGGAGAAAAATCAAACTAAAATCTAAGAGTGCTACATGGGCATATACATCTAGCAGGACTTGTACATTAACTTAAAAAATGAAAATTATTTTTACCAATGTAACCAGGACACCAAAAAAATTGATGATGGCTTAATATTTTGAGGAAATAGATCACATTTATGACTCTTATAGAATAATTGTCATAGTGTGATTCTAGGTATGGGAAGAAGCAACATACTTCTTCCCATACCTAGAAGGGAAAACATTTCCTGGATCATAATAGACTAGTAAGACAGAGGATCCAGAGAATCTTTAATAATCAACAGGGCCTTATCCAGATATTAGCACCTGTGGTGGCAGGCATCAACAAGAATTTTCACCTGATAGGGGACAAGCCTCTCAGCACTGTGGAACAAAAATTGGTCATGAAATATCTCCCAAACATTGATCGACTTTCCAACCAAGAGGAGGAGTTGATAAATGGAATATAGCCTGCCATATCAGTAAACAAATGATGTCACAGTCATCAGCGATTGCAGCCATCCAACGTGAGCCAATGAGCCCTGAGGAACCTCAGGATGTGAAAACACAGGATATTGGCACCAGATAGCTGAGCTGCATATCAAAAGAAAGATTTCAGTGAGCCCAGACCTTGCATCTTCCCATATATAGAAAAGCACTAGAGCTTCCCTTGTGGCGCAGTGGTTGAGAGTCTGCCTGCCAATGCAGGGGACACGGGTTCGTGCCCTGGTCCGGGAAGATCCCACATGCCACGGAGCAGCTGGGCCCGTGAGCCATGACTGCTGAGCCTGCACGTCCAGAGCCTGTGCTCTGCAATGGGAGAGGGGCCACAACAGTGAGAGACCCGTGTACCACAAAAAAAAAAAAAAAGAAAAAGAAAAGCACTAAATTCCTTAACTTAGGATATCTGGTTTTCTTTAATTAACAATAATCTTTTGATGTTCAGACTACCTTTGTTGCAAAACTTCTATATAACCAGCTCCCTTGCTTCCTCAGAGCAGTTCTCTCAGGGTTACTTGAGATGCTGCCTCCTGGGCTTGAAGTCCTAGAAATTCCCACCGAATAAAATGCAACTCTCAAAAAAAAATGTATAAGAAGGAGTTTTAGAGATGGTTTCTTGTTTCTGCATCCTGATAGATAGTGGTGTCATGTACCAAGATGATAAACCAAGGAAGAGAAATAGGCATGGAGATTCCTTGTGGAGAATTTTAATAGTCAGCTGGACATATTCAGAACACAGAAAAGATCTGAAAGACATATAAATTTGGGAGCAATATGGATAATAACCAGAGTTGAGTGCATAAGACCTTCCTCAAGACAAATTAAGAAGAAAACATTGCAAGAAGAGAAACCTGAAGATTATCACGATGTAATTGATGACTGAAGAAAATCCATCTCTAAAGGAGGCTTAAACTGGATCCCTGGTGAGGAAAGAGTAAGAGAAGAAGAGTGTGGTGCTATGGAAGTCAAGATAATTCATACCACAAAAGAACTTGGCAACAGTGTCAAATCACTCAGTGAAACAGAGATCAAGCCCAAAAATTTCAAAGCTCTGTTGTCATATCATTAATTAAAATATTTTAAAGTTAAAAATACTTAAATTTATTTTACATGATAATGTAAATGAATACAGATAATTCATTGTCATGGCTTCTCCTGATTTTAGAGGTTGTCCACATGAAACCATTTCTCTATCTTCAAAGTCAGTAATAGACAGTTGAATCTTTCTCACATTGCATCACTTTGCAACTCCTCTGCCTCTCACTTCCATCTTTAAGGACTTTTGTGATTATATTTTAGATCCATCTGTATTATATAGTTTTATCTCCTTATTTTGAGGTCAGCTGATTAGCAACCTAATTTTACCTGTAACATTTTTTCTCCCTTGCCATGTAACCTAATATCATCATATACCCTAGAGATTTGGACGTGAACATCTTGGCGAGTCATATTCTTCCTATCATAGTATTTTCCTGGTTAATTAATTTTATCACTTCACTTTCAAATGTTATGTGACATATTCATTAACTATGCTCCAGGTAAACCTGAGATAGCTGGGTCTTTCTTCTTTTATAGCTTGATTTACTAGTCTCTATTTTTAATAGATAAAGTAATAAATATGGTGCATTATGATTACTACTATATTTGCTTGACTCTCATTTTTATTTTCTTTTCATTGTGCATTTTTATTGCTCTATTTTCTTGACTTCACAGTATTTATTCACACATCTCCTTTATTTTCACTCTGACTTTGCTTCACTTTATTACACAAATTTATTCATGCACTTTAATACATTCGCACCTCCATATCCCAGGGGATTGGTTCCAGGACTCCCTGATGTTACCAAAATCAGTGGATGCTTAAGTCTTTTATATAAAATGACATAGTATTTGCATATAACTTACACACTTCATCTGTCATATACTTTAAATAATCTCTAGATTACTTATAATATCTAATACAATGTAAATGTGATGTAAATAGTTGTAAATAAAATGTAAATGCTATGTAAATAGTTGCCAGAGTGTCAAATTCAGATTTTGTTTTTTGGAACTTTCTGAATTAAAAAAAAAAAATATATATATATATATATATATATATATTTTTTTTTTTGCGGTATGTGGGCCTCTCACTGTTGTGGTCTCTCCCGTTGTGGAGCACAGGCTCCAGACGCGCAGGCTCTGCAGCCATGGCTCACGGGCCCAGCTGCTCCGTGGCATGTGGGATCTTCCCGGACCGGGGCACAAACCCATGTCGCCTGCATCGACAGGCGGACTCTCAACCACTGCGCCACCAGGGAAGCCCTAAAAAAAATATATATATATATATATATATTTTTTTTTTGATTCACTGTTCCATGAATTTGCCAATTCGGAACCCATGGATATGAAGGGCCATCTGTACTACTTATATTTTCAGTGAACTTCCCATCCTATAGTTTTGCTATTATTGCATAAAGATATAATTTCAACATTTTAAACACAAAAGATATTTTGTAGTCTTTAAACAGATATACTGTCTCATAATGAATTCATTGTCATGCATTGTTCCTTGCTTCTCATTTTTTCTTTCCACTTTCATCTTTCTTCTCTGTAAATATATTCTACACCAAATACTTCATCAAGGTGTTGTAGGTTATATACTTTGATAGCTTTTTTAAATCTGAAAATGTATGCCTTGATTAATATGGTTGGCTAAATATAGAACTCGCGGTGACACAATTTCCTTCAACATTTTGAAGACATTACTTCAGTGTCTTCTTACATCTGGAATTGCTTATTCTGCTATTATTCTGTGATTACTCTGCAATTAGTCTAATTTTATTCCTTTGAACATCATTTTTGTTTCTTTCAGGTAGTTTTAATATTTTATCTTTATCATTCATATTCTGAAGTCTTACTCTTCTTTTCTAAGTGTAGATTTATATTTATATATCTTTGTGAGCACTTATGAGTTTGCCATCTATAGACTCATATTTTTTATCAATTCAGATAAATTCTTAGTTATTATATCTTTGAATTATTTATCTGCCATTATCCCTATTCTCTCTCCCTAAAACTCTTATCAGGCATGTATTGAAATTTTGTTAATCTTTTATACTTTCTTTTAAACTCTGTCATATTTTTCATTGTTTTATTTTTATGCCTTTCTATCTGGGTCAATTCCTTATTAAAAGCATCCAGATAATCTATTTTTACTTTGGACAAGTTGAATCTAGATTTTCATAATGTTCTCAAGTTTTCTAATTATTTCTTTGCATATCTGTGTGTAATGCTTTTAAAACATGTCCACACATTCTTTGACACTCCTCTCACAAAAGTTGATGTCAGATTTGTGTTCCTTTAAAAGTCACCCAGGCTTGGTTACTCACTTATACACACATAACATGTAGAGGAAACGATGCTGCATGGCTTCTGAGGCTATGTCATAAAAGGAAATACAGCTTCTGCTCCTCCTTGTCCTTTCTCAGTCTGTCTCTCTGACTGTCTCTCTCTGTCTCACTCTTCTTTTACTCTGAAATTTTAGAATTATGAATTACCAGGTAAGATGTCTGGTTATTCTAAAATCCATCCTCCTGAGGAAACAATGTGTGGACAACACATAAAGATAAAAAAAAAACAATGTTCGAGAAGACTCCAGCTCCTGCAGACCTCAGATGTCCAAATCTTTACAGCTCAGACAAGGAAGCTTTAAAAAAAAAGAAAAAAAGAGCTTCTTGTAATGAATGCCTCTCATCCTGGAAAATAAGGAGTGTCTATAAAAGGAGCTGCCCACTTACCTTTTTTTCCAGAACTTTGAAAACCTGAGCCACCATGTCAGAAGTCTGGCAGACTGGAAGCCACCATGATAAAGAGACCATCTGGAGAGAACACACAGAGATAAAGATACTTGAGGAAACAGCAATTCCAGCTCAGCTATTCTAGTCTTCCCAGATTAAAGTCAAGACATGTGAATGAACAAGGCATCTAGATGCAACCAGCCCCTAGTCTTTGAGCTTCCACAGCTGACATCAAGTGGAACAAAAGTGAGTCTTCCCTCTGTGCTTTGTTTAGATTCCTGACCCACAGAATTTATGAGACTAATAGTTGTTTGTTTTATGCCACTGAGTTTTGGGTTTTGTTTTTTTTGACAGAGTAGCCAACAACATGTGACCATTATTCATACCTGTTTGTTTTTGTATCAAAATTACTTACTTCTCTATATAAATATTATTTCTGTTTTTAGTTCTCTTTGAAACTCTTAATTTTAAAAATTATTTCATAGTTATTCTAGGATTTACCTATTATTAATATTATTAGAATAATTTCAACTTTTTGATAAGTTAGTTGGCTTTTCTTTTTATCTAAGTTTTCTTCATGCATTTCAGAGAGATAATTTGTATATTTACCTGGAGTGTACTTCTTTTTTTCTTTTATTGAGCTCAGCAATTTTGTATACTGTTACTGTCATTTTATCCAGTTGCTCCATTCCACCACCTAAATATATTTCAGAACAAAGTTGTATTTTTAACTGAAGATTTTGTGTTATGGTGATACTGTAGACATTGCCAAAATTATTAATTAGCTATCATAATGCTCTGTCCAGGTTTTATCTGCCTAAAATTTTTCATTTCCTCCTGCTTATGCAGTTAATCAACATGGCACAGTCTCAGGAAGTAATGTAATATTTTTTTCAGCCTACTTATTTTTTTATTTTTTATTTTTTGCCGTATGTGGGCCTCTCACTGTTGTGGCCTCTCCCATTGTGGAGCACAGGCTCCAGACGCACAGGCTCAGTGGCCATGGCTCACTGGCCTAGTTGCTCCACGGCATGTGGGATCTTCCTGGACCAGGGCACAAACCTGTGTCCCTTGCATTGGCAGGCAGACTCTCAACCACTGTGCCGTCAGGAAAGCCCCAGCCTACTTTCTTTTTGAGAGAGACACAGGAGGTTCATTCATCTAGGCAGTTTTAAATTTCCCTTTGGATAGGAGGAGAAGAAAATGACCCAGAGACCACAGAAATATTGCCACATTGCTTGCATAAACTGCTGTGGACTGATTTTCCTGTTTGCTTGATAAAGTGTCTGGCAGGTGGATAGATCCAGAGATGGAAGTTTCCCAGTGGATACAAAGAAAAAAGGGTAATAGGGTAAAAAGTTGCACATTCCCACAAGGGTTCCTGAGTGTTGAACAAAGCACCATTATCTACATAGGCAGGAGAGTGTCGACAAGGAGAAAGGAACCCTGTTGCATTGAAAACCTAGTTGTTCCAGAGCAACTGGTTGATGGATAAAATTGTGAGTCAGATGTACTCAAAAATGGAGTGCTTACATTTAATATTTCTGCTACAGAGAGTTTAAGATGATTCAGTGATCCAAAATGTGGCCATGTGAGTGAGCTGAATGTACACAGTGTTCACCAGAATTGAATAATCCAAATTGAAGCATTGGCTTGGGGATCCTAAGAGACACCAAATTCTCCAGAATGATTGCAGCACTAGAAGCACAACTAGCTAACTAATGAAACAGGTCAGTCAATGATAAGAGTATGGAACATTCCTGATTTGACCATATTAATTATGTGAGAAAATATTACTTTACAAAAAGTAGATATCTTAAAGAATATTTGTTATAATATATGTTTTATAAACATACAAGTAAATACAATATACATATTAATCAAATGGTAAAAAATCACCAGAATTATGAAGGACAAAATGGTAAGAATCTGTTTTATGGTTTTGTACATTTTTTTAAACATCTTTATTGGAGTATGATTGCTTTACAATGGAGTGTTAGTTTCTGCTTTATAAAAAAGTGAATCAGCTATACATAAACATATATCCCCATATCTCCTTCCTCTTGCATCTCCCTCCCACCCTCCCTATCCAACCCCTCTAGGTGGTCACAAAGCACTGAGCTGATCTCCCTGTACTATGCACCTGCTTCCCAATAGCTATCTATTTTACATTTGGTAGTGTATATGTGTCCATGCAACACTCTCACTTCATCCCAGCTTAAACTTCCCCCTCCCCGTGTCCCCAGGTCAATTCTCTATGTCTATGTCTTTATTCCTGTCCTACACCTAGGTTCTTCAGAACCAATTTTTTTTTTATTTTTTAGATTCTATATAAATATGTGTTAGCATACTGTATTTGTTTTTCTCTTACTGACTTACTTCACTCTGTATGACAGTCTCTAGGTCCATCCACCTCACTAGAAATAACTCAATTTCGTTTCTTTTTATGGCTGAGTAATATTCCATTGTACATATGTGCCACATCATCTTTAACATTCATATGTTGATGGACATTTAGGTTGATTCCATGTCCTGGCTATTGCAAATAAGATCTGCAATGAACATTGTGCTACATGACTCTTTTTGAACTATGGTTTTCTCAGGGTATATACCCAATGTTGGGATTGCTGGGTTGTTTGGTAGTTCTATTTTTAGTTTTTTAAGGAACTTCCATACTGTTCTCCATAGTGTCTGTATCAACTTACATTCCCACCAACAGTGCAAGAGGATTCCCTTTTCTTCACATTCTCTCCAGCATTGATTGTTTGTAAATTTTTTGATGATGGCAATTCTGACTGGCGTGAGGTTATACCTCATTGTAGTTTTCATTTACATTTCTCTAATGATTAGTGATGTTGAGCATTCTTTCATGTATTTGTTGGCAATCTGTATATCTTCGTTGGAGAAATGTCTATTTAGATCTTCGGCCTATTTTTGGATGTGTTGTTTGTTTTTTTGATATTGAGCTGCATGGACTGCTTGCAAATTTTGGAGATTAATCCTTTGTCAGTTGCTTCATCTGAAAATATTATCTCCCATTCTGAGGATTGTCTTTTTGTTTTGTTTCCTTTGCTGTGCAAAAGCTTTTAAGTTTAATTAGGTCCCGTTTGTTTACTTTTGTTTTATTTCCACTTTTCCAGTAGGTGGGTCAAAAAGGATCTTGTTGTGATTTATGTCATACAGTGTTCTGCCTATGTTTTCCTCTAAGAGTTTGATAGTTTCTGGCCTTACACTTAGGTCTTTCATCCATTTTGAGTTTATTTTTGTGTATGGTGTTAAGGAGTGTTCTAATTTCATTCTTTTACATGTAGCTGTCCATATTTCCACTTATTGAAGAAGCTGTCTTTTCTCCATTGTATATTCTTTCCTCCTTTCTCAAAATAAAGTGACCATATGTATGTAGGTTTATCTCTGGGCTTTCTGTCCTGTTCCTCTGATCTATATTTCTGTTTTTGTGTGAGTACCATACTGGCTTGATTACAGTAACTTTGTAGTATAGTCTGAAGTCTGGGAGCCTGATTCCTCCAGCTCCATTTTTCTTTCTCAAGATTGCTTTGGCTATTCATGAATTTTTGTGTTTCCATACAAATTTTGAATTTTTTTCTTCTAGTTCTGTGAAAAATGCCTTTGGTAGTTTGATAGGGATTGCATTGAATCTATAGATTGCTTTGGGTAGTCTCAACATTTTCACAAGGTTGATTTTTCCTATCCAAGAACACAGTATATCTCTCCATCTGTTTGTATCATCTTTAATTTCTTTGAACAGTGTCCTATAGTTTTCTGCATTCAGGTCTTTTGTCTCCTTAGGTAGGTTTATTCCTAGGTATTTTATTCTTTTTTTTTGCAGTGGTAAGTGGGAGTGTTTGCTTAATTTCTCTTTCAGATTTTTCATCATTAGTGTATAGAGATGCAAGAGATTTCTGTGCATTTATTTTGTATCCAGCCACTTTACCAAATTCATTGATTAGCTCTAGTAGTTTTCTGGTAGCATCATCAGGATTCTCTATGCAGAGTATCATGTCATCTGCAAACAGTGGCAACTGTACTTCTTCCTTTCTGAATTGGAATCCTTTTATTTCTTTTTCTTCTTTGATTGCTGTGGCTAAAATTTCCAAAACTATGTTGAAAGATAGTGGTGAGAGTGGAGAAGCTTATCTTGTTCCTCATCTTAGAGGAAATGGTTTCAGATTTTCACCATTGAGAATGATGTTGGCTGTGTTTGTCATATATGGCCTTTATTATGTTGAGGTAATTCCCTCTATGCTCACTTTCTGGAGAGTTTTTTACCTTAAATATGTGTTTTATTTCATCAAAATCTTTTTCTGCAACTATTAAGATGATCATATGGTTTTTCTTTTTCAATTTTTTAATATGGTTTAACACATTGATTGATTTATGTATATTGATGAATCCTTGCATTCCCTGGATAATCCCACTTGATCATGCTGTATGATCCTTTTAACGTGCTGTTGGATTATGTTTGCTAGTATTTTGTTGAGGATTACTGCATCTATGTTCATCAGTGATATTGGCCTGTAGTTTTCTTTTTTTGTGACATTTTTGTCTGGTTTTGGTATCAGGGTGATGGTGGCCTCGAATGAGTTTGGGAGTGTTCCTCCATCTTCTATATCTTGAAAGAGTTTGAGAAGGATAGGTGTTAGCTCTTCTTTAAATGTTTGATAGAATTTTCCTGTGAAGCCATCTGATCCTGGGCTTTTGTTTGTTGGAAGATTTTTAATCACAGTTTCAATTTCAGTACTTGTGATTGGTCTGTTTATATTTTCTATTTCTTCCTGGTTCAATCTCGGGAGGTTGTACTTTTCTAAGTATTTGTCTATTTCTTCCTGGTTGTTCATTTTATTAGCATATAGTTGCTTGTAGTAATCTCTCATGATCCTTTGTATTTCTGCAGTGTCAGTTGTTACTTCTCCTTTTTCATTTCTAATTCTATTGATTTGAGTCTTCTCCCTTTTTTTCTTGATGAGTCTGGCTAATGGTTTATCTTCTCAAAGGACCAGTTTCTAATTTTACTGATCTTTGCTATTTTTTCCTTCATGTCTTTTTCATTTATTTCTCATCTGATCTTTATGATTTCTTTCCTTCTGCTAATTTTTAGGTGTTTTTGTTCTTCTTTCTCTAATTGCTTTAGGTGTAATGTTAAGTTGTTTATTTGAGATTTTTCTTGTTTCCTAAAATAGGATAGTATTGCTATAAACTTCCCTCTTAGAACTGCTCTTGCTGCACCCTATAGGTTTGGGATTGTCATGTTTTCATTGTAATTTGTTTCTAGGTATTTTTTTTATTTCCTCTATGATTTCTTCAGTGATCTCTTGGTTATTAAGTAGCATATTGTTTAGCCTCCATGTATTTGTATTTTTTACAGTTTTTTCCCTGTAATTGATATCTAGTCTCATAGCATTGTGGTCAGAAAAGATATTTGATGCAATTTCAATTTTCTTAAATTTACCAAGGCTTGATTTGTTACCCAAGTTATGATCTATCCTGGAGAATTTCCATGAGCACTTGAGAAGAAAGTGTAATGTGTTGTTTTTGGATAGAATGTCCTATAAATATCAATTAAGTCCACCTTGTTTAATGTATCATTTAAAGCTTGTGTTTCCTTATTTATTTTCATTTTGGATGATCTGTCCATTGGTGAAAGTGGGGTGTTAAACTCCACTACTATTATTGTGTTACTGTCAATTACCCCTTTTATGGCTGTTAGCATTTGCCTTATGTATTGAGGTGCTCCTATGTTGGGTGCATAAATATCTACAATTGTTATATCTTCTTCTTGGATCGATCCCTTGATCATTATGTAGTGTCCTTCTTTGTCTGTTGTAATAGTCTTTATTTTGAAATCTATTTTTTCTGATATGAGAATTGCTACTCCAGCTTTCTTTTGACTTCCATTTGCCTGGAATTTCTTTTTCTATCCCTTCACTTTCAGTCTGTATGCGTCCCTAGGTCTGAAGTGGGTCTCTTGTAGACAGCATATATATGGGTCCTCTTTTTGTATCCATTCAGCCAGTCTTTGCCTTTTGGTTGGAGCATTTAATCCATTTACATTTAAGGTAATTATCAATATGTATGTTCCTATTACCATTTTATTAATTGCATTTTTTTTAGGTCTTTTCCTTCTCTTGTGTTTCCTGCCCAGAGAAGTTCCTTTAACATTTGTTGCAAAGCTGGTTTTGTGGTGGGGAATTCTCTTAGGTTTTGCTTGTCTGTAAAGGATTTAATTTACCCCTTGAATCTGAATGAGATTTTTGCTGGCTACCGTAATTTTGCTTGTATGTTTTTCCCTTTCATCACTTTAAATATATCCTACCACTCTCTTCTGGCTTGTGGAGCTTCTGCTGAAAGATCAGTTTTTAACCTTATGGGGATTCCCTTGAATGTTGCTTGTTGCTTTTCCTTTGCTGTGTTTAATATTTTTTCTTTGTATTTAACTTTTGATACCTTGAATAATATGTGTCTTGCCATGTTTCTCCTTTGATTTGTCCTGTATGGGACTCTCTGCACTTCCTGGACTTGATTTAATATTTCCTTTCCCGTATTAGGGAAATTTTCAACTATAATATCTTCAAATATTTTCTCAGTCCCTTTCTTTTTCTCTTCTTCTGGAATCCCTATAATTGAAATGTTGGTGTGTGTAATGTTGTCCCAGAGGTCTCTGAGACTCTTCTCAATTCTTTTCATTCTTTTTTCTTTATTCTGCTCTGTGGTAGTTATTTCCACTATTTTATCTTCCAGGTCACTTATCCATGCTTCTGCCCCAGTTATTCTGCTATTGATTCCTTCTAGAGAATTTTTAATTTCATATACTGTGTTGTCCATCTTTGTTTATTTGCTCTTTAGTTCTTCTATGTCCTTGTTAAACATTTTTTATATTTCCGCATACTCTTTCCAGGATTTTGGATCATCTTTACCATCATTACTCTGAATTCTTTCTCAGGTAGACTGCTTATTTCCTCTTCATTTGTTTGATCTGTGGGTTTTTACCTTGACCCTTCATCTGCTGTGTTTTTTCTGTTTTCCCATTTGCTTATCTTCCTGTGTTTGGGGTCTCCTTTTCCCAGGCTGCAGGTTCATAGCTCCCATTGTTTTTGCTGTCTGTCCCCAGTGGATAATGTTGATTCAGTGGGTTGTGTAGGCTTTCTGGTGCACAGAACTAGTGCCTGTGTTCTAGTGGATGAGGCTGGATCTTTTCATTTTTTTATTTTAGGCAGCCTCTCTGCTAATGGGTGGGGTTGTGTTCCTGTCTTGCTAGTTGTTTGGCTTAGGGTGTCCAGCACTATAGCATGTTAGTTGTTGAGTGGTGCTGGGTCTTAGCATTGAGATGGAGGTCTCTGGGAGAGCTTTCACCATTTGATATTATGTGGAGCTGGGAGTTCGCTAGTGGACCAATTTCCTGAACTCTGCTTTCCCACCTCAGAGGCAGAGACCTGGCATCAGGCCAGAACACCAAGACCCTGTCAGCCACATTGCACAGAAAAAAAGGGAGCAAAAAGAAAGAAAAAATTAATATAAAGAGTTTTTAAAATAAAAAAAATCATTGTTAAAAATAAAAAAAAAAATAGGGGCTTGCCTGGTGGCGCAGTGGTTGGGAGTCTGCCTGATGATGCAGGGGGCATGTGTTCATGCCCCAGTCTGGGAAGATCCCACATGCCACAGAGCAGCTGGGCCTGTGGGCCATGGCTGCTGAGCCTGTGTGTCCAGAGCCTGTGCTCCACAATGGTAGAGACCACAACAGTGAGAGGCCTGCGTTCCGCAAAAAAGAAAATAAATACAATAAAATAATGAAAAGTATAAAAAAAATAAAGAAAGAAGAGATCAACCCAAGCAAAAAACAAACCCTCCAGCAATAACAAGAGCTAAAAACTATACTAAAAATAATAAAAAAAAAAAGAGAAACAAAAAAAACAAAAACGGACAGACAGAACCCTAGGAGAAATGGTAAAAGCAAAGGTATACAGACAAAATCACACAAAGACACATACACATACACACTTACACAGAGAGTAAAAGGAAAAAAATATATACCTATATATAAAAAAAAAGGAAGAGGAGCACAACCAAATCAATAAACAAATCTACCAATTATAATAAAATCTAAATACTAAACTAGATAAACATAAAACCAGAAACAAATTAGATGCAGAAAGGAAACCCAAAAACTACAGTTGCTCCCAAAGTGCAGTACCTCAATTTTGGGATTATTCGTTGTCTATTCAAGTATTCCACAAATGCAGGGTACATCAACTTGATTGTGAATATTTAATCTGCTGTTCCTGAGGCTGCTGGGAGAAATTTCCCTTTATCTTCTTTGTTTCCACAGCTTCTGGGGTTCAGCTTTGTATTTGGCCCCGCCTCTGCGTGTAGGTCACCTGAGGGCATGTGTTCCTGCCCAGAGAGGACTGGGTTAAAGTAGCAGCTGATTAGCTGGGTCTGACTCACTCAGGCTGGGGATAGAGAGGGGCACGGAATGCAGGGCGAGCCTGTAGTGGCAGAGACTGGTGTGACATTGCAACAGCTTGAGGCATGCCATTTGTTCTCCCCAGGACGTTGTCTCTGGATCATGGACCCTGGCAGTGACAGGCTGCACAGGCTCCCAGGAAGGAAGGTATGGATAGTGACCTGTGCTTGCACACAGACTTCTTGGTGGCTGCAGCAGCAGCCTTAGCATTTTGTGCCCATCTCTGGTGTCTGTGCTGATAGCTGAGGCTTGCCCCCATCTCTGGAGATTGTTTAGGCAGTGCTCTGAATCCTCTCTCCTCGCGCACCCTGAAACAATGGTCTCTTGCCTCTTAGGCAGGTCCAGACGTTTTCCTGCAGTCCCTTCCAGCTAGCTGTGGCACACTAGGCCCCTCAGACTGTGTTCACGCAGCCAACCTCAGTCCTCTCCCTAAAATTTGACATCCGAAGCCTGAGCCTCAGCTCCCAGCCCCCACCCTTCCTGGCGGGTGAGCAGACAAGCCTCTCAGGATGGTGAGTGCCGGTCGGCACCAATCCTCTGTGTGGGAATCTCTTTGCTTTGCCCTCTGCACCCCTGTTGCTGCTCTTTCCTCCATGGCTCCGAAGCTTCACTGCTATCCACCCCTGTCTCCACCAGTGAAGGGGCTTCTTAACATGTGGAAGATTTTCCTTCTTCACAGCTCCCTCCCAGAGGGGCAGGTACCATCCCTATTCTTTTGTCTGTGTTTTTCTTTTTTCTTTTGTCCTACCCTGGTATGTGGGGAGTTTTTTTGCCTCTTGGGAAGTCTGAGGTTTTCTGCCAGCATTCAGTACGTGTTCTGTAGGAGTTGTTCCACATGTAGATGTATTTCTGATGTATTTGTGGTGAGGAAGGTGATCTCCACATCTTACTCCTCCATCATATTGAAGGTTTCCTGTACATTTTCCCATGATTATTGTGTATTACTCTTTGTGATAAAAGAGTAAAAATTAGATATATTTAAAGAATATTTATATATGCTTGAAAAAATTCAATTTTATATATATATATATACACACATATATATTTTTAATTGTCTTTTTCTTATTTTACCGTGGGTCAAATATGTTATGGGGCCCACAGATGAAAAATTTGCCAATAAGGAACATTGTGATATTATGTGAGAAATGCTAAATGTATTTCTGAATATGTAGTCAAGATCATTAGATAGCAAGCCAAATATTTTTATTAGCAGATTTTTTTTTACCATCATCTGTGAAAGAGTGGATTGCACAAGATGGCCTTTAAGATTGTTTCCCTAACTCTAACTTTGCTGTGTTTTAGGTGTTTTTAAAATACTTACAATGAGCTAATCATTGTAAATTGTCCTTAAGATGAGGTAAAAAATAAGATGGTATCCTTGATTATAAAGCAAGTAAAATTGAGACCATCATGTAAACATGATTTTTTCCTCCTCTGTGTGTATGTATGAATATTATTTACAGTTGTTTGGGTGACCTTTGGTGAGATTCTAATGTTGCTGAACCCAAGTTCCTGTGCCCAATGCACAGTGAAGCCAAACAGAGGTGTCAGAGTTTGGAGCAGAGAAGGATTTATTGCAAGGGCCATGCAAGGAGAATGGGAAGGCTCATGCTCAAATAATCTAATCTCCCCAATGGGTTTAAAAGAAGAAGTTTTTATAGACAAAAGTTGAGGGAAGGCCTGCAGGTTATGTAACCCTCCTCCGATTGGTTGGTGATGATGTAACCGTGTGGTGTTCTAGGAATCTCAGTCATCAACCTCTGGTTCCAGCCAGTCTGGGGTCCACAAACTTGTGCTCAACCTGAAGTTTCCATCCTCCATCTGTGTGGGGACCTTAGATCTTCTACAAGAACTCAGAGATATATGTCAGATTGTTATGTACATTCCCTCAGGAGGAACCAGGCCCAGGCCCCAACCCTGCACTCTTTCTTTCTACATTCTCTCACTCTCCTAATTAGTAACTGTGTAAATCTGCCCTTTGAAGCTCAGGGAAGGTCTAGGAGGCTGAAAGCCTTTTTTCTACAAAGAAGAAATGGGGACACAGAAAGTCTTTCATGCCCGGGAAGGCCCCGCATGGTCCTGCTCAGTTTCACTAACACTATCATTTTTGTCATAATTTTGCTGGAAAATAATTTTACCAGAATGTTTAATTATTTCTTCATACTTATGTCATATCAATAGTGATGAAGGTATCATGTCCAAAACAGTGACATCTGGTAGCTTCAAGTGAGTGTTGTGGTTAATATATTTAAATTTTAATACAAATAAGACATAGTGGTAAGGCAATGATCCATGATGACAAATATGCTTGAAGTTACTCCTTTTAGAAATATTATATTAATTATAATATAATATGTTATGTTATCATTTTAACATATTATTTTCATTTTAGAAAAATATTAACATTTAAACATATATATGATTTGATTTTCATAATTACAATATAAATCTAACTATGATAAAACAAAAACTTTGATCCCATATTAATTTTTCTCTTGCTATAGAACTGGATGAAACGTACCATAATTTTTATAAGATTACTTTTTTATATTATCTACTCCTAATGAGACAATTTTGATTTAAAAGAAAAAAATGCTCTTTATCTTAAAATGTCCTGTCATATTCCCTGACTTTATGAGAAATAAGGTATAAATAATAAGAAAAGCAAAGCTATTTCTCCCTGTTAGGCTTTTTTAAGTTTATGTTTTTATCAAGACATTTACTTTGGGAACTATTTTCCTTTTCTTGCATCTAAAAAAATCAAATAACTGAAACAGAATGATGATCTTGTCTGAACGACTATAACTTCTCTCATCTCTACCGTTTCAACTCTCCAGTAGGTTGAATATTGTAACTGGAAAACATGTTAAGGTCATAAAGCATCTTTGATTTCTCTGAAGTTTTTCTTGTAACATGTACAGTGCTAAGAACAAAGTTACGTGTTCAATAAATTCTTGCTGAAACCAGATTCATCCTGAATCTTCCTTATTACCATTGCAATAATTTCCCTCTCTACTCCAAAGTATCCCCTAGTTAATATAACTTTCTTCTCTCTAAGGGTAAACTTTCTGCCTATTCTCTTGACCCCACCTCTTGTTACCTCCTCAGGGAAATTGCTGTATCAATTACACATCTTTTTCCAGACTTTTCAATCATTTGCCTTTCTTTGACTTCTTCCTTTCTGCTTTCAAAGTGTTTCTTCTAAAGTTGAAAACAGTTCAAACCAGCAACCAAACAAACAATCAACAAGCAACGAGAAGTAACTCTTTATTTCACCCTGTAGTTGTCTTTATTTTCTTTAATGGCCCAAATTCTAGAAAAGTGTTGACTTTCTGCTATGTGTTTTGTATACTTTCATTCACAGCTAGTTTAATAGTCAGCTTCCAGAACTTTGTAAAATAATTTTATTTTTATTTTTTTGAATTTTCTTATCTCTGAGAACGTGTTTGGTCCTGGAGGACTTATGCTGAAAAACCCACATTTTTCTCCCTAAACCAGCTGCATCTGATATCTAAAAATGGAACTATGTATATTAAGCATTTCTGTGTCCTTCTGTTTTGAACATTCTGGAGGTAGTGATTTATTTTTAACCAAATCCCTATCTCATCAGTTTGACAATATATGATAACCTCAAGAGAACCTCTGCCTGCCTGGTTTCTTCATTGATAAATGGGGATAAATAATAGAGCATTTCCTCATAGGGGTGCTGTGAAGATTAAGTGAGCTAATACAAATAAAAGCACTTAGAACAGTGCCCTGCACTTAGTAAATGTTCAATAAATATTAACCATTATGATTATAATGTAAACAGTTATTTGTTGCCTCAGTGACTCCCTGAGTGCCAGTACCCTCCCCTCTTGTTTTGAACTTTTACCTAGTTATTGAACCCATCCCCAACATGTGTGTTTAAACAATAAGCTTCATGATGACTTCTTCATTTTACTCCTCCCTCCCTTCCATGTTGACCCAGTTACATTGAAATTACCCAACAAGAATGATTCCCATGTACCACAAGCTACAACACACATGACATTCCATAAAGGCACTTGCCCATGATCCTTGCTCTATTCTCTTTCTGCCTGCTCTGACCAAAATTCAGGCTTTTGGATGACTTTGTGTGGCCCTCTGGGCATGCCATACCCCTCTTTCTAGGACCTGTGAGTATATATAATCTTTTCATATGTCTCTCCTCGTGTAATTTTCACAGCTGTGTTGGAGTGGTCCTTAGAGACCCTGAGAGGGGTATTTACTCTCCCATTTAGAACACAATAATTAATAGTATTCTTATTATTCCTTATATTAAAACCAATCAAATCCCCTCCACAATTTTTCCAAGGATTAATGAAGGAGAATCTCAGAGCAGTGAATTCCTGCTCTGAGACAATTTAAGATCTTGCTCAATTCTGTCTCATCTTTACTCCGGAAGCTGCTGTCTTGTCTTCAGACTTCATTCACTGTACTTGAGTACAGCTCTCCCTTTATTCTGCTGTCAGACACATTTTCTAGGTTCTTGCATATGCATTATGCCTAGGAAACTGACATTAATGAGATTTTCAGACATACTGAAGCAAGAATACAGCACAGCACATAAGATGATATGACTTCAAACTGGTCCCCTGACATCAACATTCTTAAAGTTCTTTGGCTGTCTGAATCACAATACATTCCTCCCTTGCCTTCATTCATTTTGGGCTCCTACCTGCAAATACTTTGTGCAGACTCATCTCCGTCCTGTTACTTATCATTCATATTTTCCTCAAATTCAGGAGCACCCTTCCAACTAAATACTAAAGTCAGTTCACAGAAGCTAATAAAATTTATTTTACATTATTAAAGTTAGTTTCAAATTTAATTGAAATCTCTTTTATATAGATCAACTTGCAGATTCCTTTTACAAAACAAAAAGATTTTAAATCATTTGTGTAAAACAGCCAACAACTGCTGAAATGAATTCTTTTGCCCTACCACATCTCTGTATTGTAAAAGTGAATGCATTAAAATTTGTTTAAATAACATTGTCTTCTTTTCTGCTCTATATAGATTATGTCAGATATTTCTTATAGCCTAACATCTTCCCTATTATTTAACCTAGTATTTTTCTTATTCCAGCTCACTTCCAACAAGTTGTCTTTTTATTACTTTAGGCTTAACATGAGTAAAGACAGATTTCTATTTTATTTCAAATTGTCTGCTGTGTCTTTTTCCCAGTTTTATAGATCCATAAACAAAAACTTTTCATTTCTTGTTAACATAAATTTCCTTCATGAAGACAGTTCTTCAGAGATATGGTTTCTGTGTACATAAATAGATTGACTTGATTTTTCACTTAAAGACTCATTTGTGGACTTGATGAAAGACTGGTACCCATCACATTTAATACGGAATGATGATGTGGTCATTTTTTATTAGATAGAGAGTTATGTACAGTAAATTTTTTGTAGTGAATATTCTCCAATTTTTCTTATATTTTCATATTGTATGTTCACAGGCATGTGTATAGTATATTTACACATTTGCCTACTTTTGATATGCCCCATTGTATACATTTTCTTCACCTGTATACCAGACTCTTGAGGTAATTATATCTTGAATCCAGCTTATTTAAGTACTTTAACCATTAGTGCTCTCTTTTTTCAGCACTTTATAAATACAACCAAATAATTTTATATAAAATGATTAAAACACATAATATATTGTAATACATACATAACATATATGTAAAATTTATGTACAGATCTAATTGCCACAATGCCAGCACAAGGTATAAAAATATCTTGTAATTGATTCTGGTTTGAATCCTCTTATTTTATTATTTTAGATATAAATGATCTATTAACTTTGGAAAGTTCACATTGGCCTATGTCAGATGCTTAACCTTCTGTATCAGATCTGATAAATTAATTGCAGTGTGTCATTCTTTTTCTTTCAAGTGGAAATCAACAGCAAAAATTTATTGATAAAATTGCTGTTTCCTATAGACAATATTGTAACTGACATTCTTGCAAATGTGCATGGCATTTGCAAGTTTCAACAACATGTTAAACTGAAGCAAGAACAGGTAGCCTTCTCTTCTAGAGGTGGTTCTCCTGGAGATCCTGTATTAAGACCAAGCACAGCCTTACAGGCATCAGTCTTTTTAAAAATTTTTATTGGGGTATAGTTGATTTACAATGTTTTCTTAGTTTCAGGTGTACAGCAAAGTGAATCTGTTATACATATATTATACATATATCCACTCTCTTTTAGATTCTTTTCCCATAAAGGCCATTACAGAGTACTGAGTAGAGTTCCCTGTGCTATACCGTAGGTCCTTATTAGTTATCTATTTAATATTTAGTAGTGTGTATATGTCAATCCCAATCTTCCAATTTATCCCTCCCCCACTAACCTCCTAGTAACCATAAGTATATTTTCTACACCTGCAACTCAATTTCTGTTTTGTAGATAAGTTCATTTGTAGCCTTTTTTTAGATTCCACATATAAGTGATATCATATGATATTTGTCTTTCTCTGTCTGACTTACTTCACTCAGTATGACAATCTCTAGGTCCATCCATGTTGTTGCAAATGACATTATTTCATTTCTTTTTTATGGCTGGGTAATATTCTATTGTATATATGTACCACATCTTCTTTATCCATGCCTCTGCTGATGAACATTTAGGTTGCTTCCATGTCCTGTCTATTGTAATTAGTGCTGCAATGAACAGTGAGATGCATGTATCTTTTTGAATTATGAAAACCCTCTGGATATATGCCCAGGAGTCAGATTGCTGCGTCATATGGTAGCTTTATTTTTAGTTTTTTAGGGAACCTACATACTGTTCTCCATAGTGGCTATACCCACCAACAGTGTAGGAGGGTTCCCTTTTGTCCACACCCTCTCCAGCATTTATTGTTTGTAGATTTTTTGGTGATGGCCATTCTAATCTGTGTGAGGTGATACCTCACTGTAGTTTAGGTTTGCATTTCTCTAATAATCAGTGATGTTGAGCATCTTTTCATGTGCTTTTTAACCAGCTGTATATCTTCTTTGGAAAGATGCCTATTTAAATATTCCACTTTTTTTTTTTTCCTTTGAGTGGATTGTTTGTCTTTTTGATATTGAGCTGTATGAGCTGTTTGTATATTTTGGAGATTAATCCTTTGTCGATTGCTTCATTTGCAAATATTGTCTCCCATTCTTAGGGTTGTCTTTTCATTTTGTTTATGGTTTCCTTTGCTGTGCAAAAGAGTCTGTCATTCTGCATTTGCTTATGTTTCAAAAGTTAAATGAAGCGTTATAATTTGCTTTTATATCTTCATTTCCAAATATTGTTATTATCTACCTTACAGGTTTATGTACTTTGAAACACCAAGATTGTTTATTGTTTCCAAGAGTGCTCTTAAGAAAAAAAAAAAAAAACCCAAACTATTGTTACCAAATTTCTAACCTCCAGAGAGATTAACATATTTAACAGTGTTGTGATATAATGGAAGATTAGACAGATAAGAGATACTAAGTTGAGGTCTGCATGATAAAATTCTCTGTAGCTCTGTGTCAACTCGCTTTGTACAACTTAAGACCCCCAACTATGACAGCTTTAGATTTTGCATTTAAACATTTAGTAATAATTTAAGTATACACTATACAAGTATTCATGATTTTGAAAGAAAATGCAAATTCAAATTGATCAGTAGAAAAATATAAAATGGTGTTGTGAATATTAAGGGTGAGAAAGTTGTTTCAGTTTGGGAGGTGTGTTCATAGAAGTGATTTTTAATGGAGATCCTAAAGGCTGATATAGGCCTATCTTTAATGAGAAGGGTAGTCTTATTTTCTCCATGGTCCTTCCAATATTGTGTTTAGGAAAAACAATCCAATCCCCTTTTCTGTTCAAATTCAATATAGTTTGCCTGTAATTTCCTGTGGAAATATATACCTCTAGCTTTAAAAAAACAAACAAACAAAAAACCCCATATTTTTCTTATAAGATACTTCTCATTCTAGGTTGTAAAGAATTTTAGGTTAGAGACTGTAAACTTCTTAGGAAGTATCAATTAATACTAGGACAGACTTGAGTCAGACAGTCTTATGTTCAAATCCATGTTTAGATAAATTAAACCAGAGGGTCACAGGCAGAGCCATCCTGAACATGGGCGAATGAAACCAAATCCCCCTAAATCTGAGTTGCTCTGCCAAGTTTATGATTAACCTCTGGTCCCTTTCTTGTCCTGTTATAACAGACCCCAAAAAGTCTTGTTTTCCTTCCTTCTTAACTTGCTTACTAGCCCTTAAGTTTTCCTGCCTGCCCTAAGCCCAGCATAATCTTTTACATGATTATTATCTTAAACCAGTACCTTGATTCATAACCCCAAACTACTGAGATAATGTCCTATGGCTTCAACCAGCTGGCCCTGAATAGGCTTAATAGTCAATGACACCTGGAGTGTCAGTTGAGAATTGAAACTCTGGAACCATCATGCAGTCCCTAAACAAATAATAAAATGCCTCAACTATCGCTTCTGCTCTAGAAGTTAAAGGATCACCAGACCTTAGTAAGCCTGTTTTGTAGGGACATATAGCATAATCATGACCATCAGGGACAAAATAACTCACAAGATAGTGACAAAAAGTCTGCAGCTGAGATCCTATGGGGAAGCTGGGCTCACAGAGACAAGTAACTCCCTCCTACCCCCTCCTTTGTTCCTTGGCCTTTAAAAATCTTACACCTTGACCAGCCAACAAGATGGATTTCAGAAAAGTCTAGATCTCACATCATCTGGGTTGGTGTCTCCTTGACTAATAAACTTTGCTCAAAATTCTAACATTTAGAATTTTTTGGCCTCACTGTGCATCCAGCAAATGAACTTGTGTTTGACAACAAGATTAGGGGAAATATGCACATTAAATGATGGCATTCATGTGATTAAATAGTTAATCCTACTAGAGGATTGTAAGTAGAGAAAAGTATGGGAGATCCCTGTAGGTAAATGATCACTCAAGGAAACAGGCTTGCTTAACAGCAAAACCAAGCAAGCTTGCGTAGCAACAAAACCATACAACAGAAGTATGAGACATACCACAAAACAATAAAACAATGGTGAAAGACCCATATCCTGCCCAGTGAGGTCAGTAAGTTAATGATTCCTAGGACACGCTCCTCTGCACGCACTAAAAACAAAAATATAAGGAAAAGGTAGCATTATACTGAAACCTGAGATCATTTACCATATTTTAGTGTATGTTACTACTTTTTTGCTCATTTCCATTGTGCCATGACAGTCCCAGTTTGACCATGTAGGGATAAGAAAACTCCTCCACCCAATGTGGAGGAGGAACTGATGATAGAAGCTTGATGTATACTCAAGAATGAGAAAGAAGTTGGTCTTCTCTCCCTCCCCATTTTTTCTTTGATTATAAAACTGTAGCCCACTAAGTTCTCAGGGTGGCACCCTCTTGCCCAGCTGCTTGTAAACCTCTCAAGCATGCTGTTCTAATAAATCACTTCTTATCTATCGCTTTACCTCCTGCTGAATTCTTTCTGTGCTGAGACATAAAGAACCAGAGCTCCTCAGAACCCCCAGAGATGCATTTTTGCAGTTTCATCTCCACTTTATAAAAACTTTGGGCAAACATTTTATCTTCTGAGGAAAAGATGAAAGGTTTCTTTCTGAGGAGACCAATAAGTCTAAGATGAAAAGACCACCAGATACTAACAAGTGGGTTCACCCAGTGTTATGGCTCAGCCAGTTTTGGGAGAAGGCCCACCATTCAGCAAGACTCTCCATACAATCAAACTAACAGTCAACATTCTTATGTATGAATGGGCCACTGAATCCCAGACTTTTGAGTAAAAGCAACAGGAGACAGAGACCAAAATCAAAGAGAATAAAAGGAAATCAAGAAGAAACAATGCAATGAGTAGAAGAAAACATATTAAACATAACATAATGTCCTCAAAAGACAAGAGAAGATATTTCATCCATGAAATATGAATAGGTGTTATAAAGAAGGAGCATTCATAAAACCATGAAAATCTCTAGAAATTAAAAAAATGTGTTGCAGGAATGAAGAACTCTCCAGAGGTTTTGGTGGAAATAATTTTGAAAAAATTCTCACAAAATAAAACTTTAACAACAAAATATAGAGATGAGTTATAAGAAAGAACAGGTTAGGAAACTGGAGCATTTGTCCTAGGAATTCAATATCTTAGGGATACCATAGGGATCCCAAGCAGAAAGAACAGAGGAAAGGGGAGGAAATTACCAAATAAAGTATTCAGGAAATTTTCCCAGAATTGAAGGATATTCATTTTCATTTGAGCTTACCAAGTGCCAAGCAAAATAGAGAGGAAAAAAAAAAATGCAAAGAAGCACATCACTGTGAAATGTCACTGGAGAAAAAAAGAGAACCTAGAAGCTTACAGAGGGAGACAGGTATCAGTAATCATTATCCTATTTTGAACCAAATGAAGATAACCAAATCAAGCTAACTATTCATATAACTTGACATGTGTTTCCTGGAATGGTTAGGCACAGGCACTATTTCCTAGAAAAATCTGAAGATGTGAAGCCATTTTGAGTTCTGGAGTAAAAGTGAGGGCAATAATATGTGCAGACTCTACTCACAGGATGGGGGGGGGGGGGAAATTTGACACTTTCTTCTGGAAGAAGCACCATGAAAGGTAGCAAGGAGAAATAATTAAATTGAAAATATTTTACCCAAGAAGTGTAGGTAAGGTCACCCTAGTGAAGCAGGATGAGTGGAGTATGGACTGCTCCATGAAAAATTATGCTAGAAATCAACCTAAAAGAGAAGAGTCACTTCAAGTGATCCCCAAAATGGTGCTACTACATGGAGGACAAAATCTTCTATTCCATGAAAACCCATTCTAAGGACACATATGGTTCAAGAAGCAATGATTACCTTATCCATGGCTTTGATTTTACTTGCCATTTTCAGCTTCCACTGCTTACATCTTTCTTTAGGTAAATATTTATTGAACTCTTGCATGTGCCAAGATGTGTTCTGGCAGTGATGATACATCTGTGCAAATAGATACAAATCCTTGTTTCAGGGAGGTTAAAATCTAATATCAATATTTAGGTGGCTATGAAAGTAAGAAATAAGAATTTAATCAGACCAGCTTCCAACCACCACCTTCATCCCAAGAGCACTCTCAGTACCTTTCCTGGCCCCATGCTTGAAATGATCATATCAGAATTGGGTGTGGGTGTGGTTCTAAATCAATAGTGTTTAAATTACTATGCATAAGTAAACATTGTTCACCATTGTGGCCTCTTACGAACTTTTGTTTTGTACTCGAATTTATCTCAGTTGGTTTTGTTCCCTACGTATAAAATAGTGATTAGAATAACATGCAGCCAGCAATATGGTGCAGTGGTTTTAGCTCAATTTTCCCACAATCTAAATGTAGACCTCATCTCTTTCCCTTGCTGTGTCTTTAGACAATTTCTCTTAAACTTTATGTGTCTCAGTTTTATTTTCTTTAGTGAAGTTTTGCAAATGTTTACTTATAGTTCTCTTTTAGTGTTATTTATAATTATTTTATTTCTACATGCCATTGTGAAGAATTTTTTTAGTGTTATAATTTCTGAGATAGAAACAAGAAATATTGTAGCATTCATGGAAGAAACAAAATGACCTGCTGATGTCAAATAGTTATATATATAGTTTTATATATATATATATATATATATATATATATATATATATATATATATATATATATATATCCTTAGTTTTCAACTATTTTTTTGGAGTTTTTTTTTTAATTCATAAATTTGTGTTGCTTTTTGTTTCTTCATATGCACGTGTGTACGTGATTGTCTTTGAATTGTGTAACTTCAAGCTTATATTAGCTTGATAAAATGAATTGGAGCAATTTCATACATTTTTATGTCATGGAACAATGTGAAATGCAAAATAAATATATGCTTTCACTAGCCTAATATAGGTCACATTTAAAATTTTTGAAGCCTACTATTATTTAGTTTTTCTCGTGTTAATTTTTACATTTCCTAAGTATTGTTTTCTTTGTATTTCTAAATATGGTACATTTTTCTTGAAAACAAAATCTTTCCAATTTCTTCTTTAAGACTAATATTGTAATTTTAAATGTGTGTATAAAGATTCCCCCCGTCTCTCATCTCTGGAATTTCTTGAATAAAGAAAGCTTAAAACAGAAGCTACTGCTAGCATTTTCTATAGGAAGCATTGTTAATTACTAGCTGTTGGAATGAGTGCCAAGGACTATGACTTAAAATTTTAAATTACTGAGTTGAAGCAATATTAAGAGACCAACTTTTGCCTCCTCATTTCCATTGCTGTTTTCTCTGTACATGCTCTACATTGGGAGAGGACTCTAGGTTTCTCTGCCTTGTTAACTAAACAGAAAGAAAAGTAAACGAACAGAAAAGGGAGACAATGCAGACTCCAACGTTCTTTCTCATTGCCAAGTGTGATTGTACCGCATGTGTGGCTTTCTTGCTCCAGCTGTAAGTGCATCTGCTAGTGCTTTTCTTGGCATTGTAGTAGCTATCCCACTAGGATTTCTCCAAAATAGCAATCTGTCAGTGCAAATGTTTACAAGTGCCATTTTCTGGAAGATATCTTATTCCCCCCCCATATGTATAACAAAACATTTATACAAGTAAACATTTTTATTGAAACAAAAATTCTTTATTGTGAAATATTTCAAATGATGTAGAAAAGATTAAAGAATAACATAACAAATACTCCTGTACACTCTTGGTTCTACCAGCACTAGTTATTATGCCATATTTATTTCACATCTTCCAAGAATTAAAATGTGACAGAGATAGGTAAGGTCTATATGTTCTTCTACCTAATCTCACTTCCTTTTTCTCACCTGAGTGGTAACTTTTACCATGAATTCAAAGTTTATGATTTTGGTGTATATTTTGCTAAATACTTACTTAATCATAAATAGTCTATTATCATTTTGCATATAGGCTATTATTTATATATCTGGAATCTAATGCATGTATCTGTATACATGCATAATCCTGCAACTTGAATTTTCTGTTCTTTATTTTTGACATATATACAACTTACTCTTTATCTTCTACACAATATTTTACACAGTATATGAATATATCAAAATATCTTTATCTGTTCTGGTGATTGACACATGTTGTTTTCAACTATTTTCCTATTGTGAAATATGGAAATTAATATATCTGTAACTATCTGTGCACATATGTGTGATTTTGTAAGAAGTAATAAAGGGAATTCCTGAATAACAGGGTTTGATCATCTTAAATTGTATTGCATATTGTCAAATATCTCTCAAAAATGCATGAGTGTTCCTTGTTCGCCACATCTTTTCTGAAAATTATTTGTCAGACTTTTCAATGTTTGCCAATTCAATGGATGTAAAGTGATGCCTATTATAACAATAATTTATTGTTCTTAAACAATTAGTAAAATTGAAGATTTTCACCTAATTGATCTTTTGGATTTTCTCTTCTGTTACTTCTTTATTAAATTTCTCTCTTTTAGCTTGACCATTCTCTGTAGATCATGGAAGACCTGCAGAAAAACACAGTGGTTAAAGAAGTTAAAGAAGCTAAAGTTAAAGAAGTTCCCTTCTAAAATTACTTTGCTGAATTTCCTCTTTAAATTAAATAATGAATTTTAGATATTTTCCAGTGCTTTTTCTTCATACATTGTGGTATATAAGTAATGTATTGTCTGTGAATCCTATATATTTTTTTCTGATATTGAACTCTAATTTATATCTACTAGTAATTTATATACAATTTTTTTATATTTTATGTGGATATTGGGAGATAATTTTCTTTTTCTTGTACTCTTCTAGACTAAAGAAGATTTTTTACCAAAGTTTCAGTGTCCTCTTAAAGGAGAGACATAGCTAATTCTCTTTTTCTATTTTCTAAAACAGTAAATACATACTTAACTTGATCCAGAAAATTTGACAACCCTACGGCAGCATCAACATGTTTTTGTACATGCTTAGTATTTGAATTTTCTGGAATTCCTATATAAAGACACATAAAGCAAGTAGATAGCAACATCAAAACCCAAAAATACCATTTACATCAAATTAGATAAAAAGATATCCTCCTGAACACCTAGGTGTAAGTGAGTGGGTACACCATCAGCATCTGCAAAAGAGAAAGATGGACATAACAGAAGGAAGCAAAACCTGAAAACAAGAGAAGCCTTAAATGTCCTCCATTCCAGTATTCAAAATGTACAGCACAGAATGCACAGAGCAGTAATTTAAGAATGGCAGCTGGAGCTATTAGGAGTTTTGCCCAATCAAATCATGGTTTAATGCAAGGGGCCAGCAGTAAGTTCTAAGAGGCTTGAACCATATAGACTCATGTGTGTTTGAAACGGCTGTGTAAAACAACAGATGAGGTGGCTCTGAGAAGTTTGAAAGACTATATAGACAAAGAAGATCCATCACATAGATCAGAATAGTTACTAAAGAAAAAGACCAAACCAGAGGAACAAAATATTTGTTAAAACTTTTATTTCAAAAATACTTTTCTGGAAAAAAAAATACTTTTCTGGGGGCTTCCCTGGCAGTCCAGTGGTTAAGACTCTGTGCTTCCAATGCAGGGGGCACAGGTTTGATCCCTGGTCAGGGAACTAGGATCCCACATGTCGTGCAGCTAAAAAAAAAAAAAAAAAAAAAAAAAAACTTATCTGAAATTTAAAAAAGGAAAATACATGAACTATATATTGAAAAAGCAAAAATCATATCCAGAATGACTAACAACAACACATAATCTAGTAAAACTGCTGGACTTCAGAAAATATTTGGGGGCATCTTGGAAGAAGGAGCCTGTAACTTATATAAGTAGGAAGAAAATAAGATTATCTTTCAACAGCAATGCTTTGGCTAGAAGTAAATAGAGTAACAAAACTAAAATACTCAAAGAAAGTGTGAGACAATGATTTCACAATCCAGCAAAACTGACTTTCAAATATAAATGGTGCAAATCTTATCACTGTGCAAGAATTCTGGAAAGGTTGTTTTCATGAATCCCTCTTCAGGAATGTTTTTACGGAAATGTTCTAAATAATCAAAACTGGAGATGAGGGGCTTCCCTGGTGGCACAGTGGTTGAGAGTCCGCCTGCCGATGCAGGGGACACGGGTTCATGCACCGGTCCGGGAAGATCCCACATGCCGTGGGGCGGCTGGGCCCGTGAGCCATGGCCGCTGAGCCTGCGAGTCCGGAGCCTGTGCTCTGTAACAGGAGAGGCCACAACAATGAGAGGCCCGCGTATCGCCAAAAAAAAAAAAAAAAAACCTGCAGATGAGCATTAAATGCGTAGTTATTTATAAAAGTGAAAACTAATGAGATTTAAAGGGAGAAAATATAGAATACAATAGGTATTGTATGCTGGCAGTGTAGATACAGTACAACTATTTCAAAAGTGGAAGAATAAGAAACATACATGCAGAAATATTTTCACTGTTTTCAATAGGCTTACTGGTGGTGGTAGTATCATTATTCTGAAGCTGTGCAATGCTTAATATAGGATCAAGCAAATTGGTAGTTATGGGATATTCTAATTCTGTCACTTCCTATGTCTTTGAAAGTCATGATCCACAGTGTGATATGTGATAAAGAAGGGGTATAGCAAGAACTCTTAGTCCTAACTTTGAGTTGGAAGTTCAGTGTGAATTCATTAGGGTTACTTTATCTTTAAACATCCTAATTCTGTTCCGTAAAAAGGCCTAAAAAATGACCAGCCTTGCAGCAATTAGCCTGCCCAGCACCCAGATTGTGAGATTGAATTATCATTCCTCCCAAAAAAGTATGAGGTATTTTTGGATAAATGGTTGATTTTAGGTCTTGACCAAGAAACTTACAAGATAAGTCTTTACCAGCCTTGATGTAGCAAATAATATGGAAACCAGCAAGACTACTATGGTTCTGCCAAAAGATCCCAGGAGACAATTTACAGAAACCCACACTGACCAATAAGGGATAATTTAAGATTCAATGAAGATAATAATTGCAATGAAATAAAGCCCACCAAGACATTAAAATCCGTAAGTTAATAATAATATTTTTAAAACTTTGCCACCACTTATGCAGGTTTCCTAAATAAGCTGTATTACTGCTTATCCAAATAAAATCTGATGGCAAACATCTATATATAAAAGTATTGAAGCTAATAAATAAAATAATATGACAGAATTAGGCTATTGGCATTTTTAAATATCCGATTCATAGATCTGTACACTGCGTCTCAATGGCTGCTAAAACCACAAGGAGACAACAAGCTACTATGAACCTCCTAATGCAAGAATACACCATACATTATAATACATTGAAAAAGAGAATTAACCTGAACTGGAACTCCTGGGTCCAACAGATAATTTGCAGGAAGTAGAGAGGATCAAGAACTTATTGAACTGAGCCATGAATATTTAATCACCCCAAACCCCAATTGTGGGAAACTCACAGCTCAAGGAGCCTGAGTTCTTTAATAGTTATTTGTAAGAAAGATAAAAGGATTCAGGAGGTACCTGTAGATTAAAATTAAATCAAATTGACTTCTGTTTTCAGTTTGAACTTAGATACAGCTTGGAAGTCTCACTCTCACCCTGACAACAACAACAAAAACTTGAAAATCTGAATCAGTGACCTTTTATGTATTCATCAGGTGATTTAATTCTCACAGAAAATCACTACTTAGAAATCTGGACAGACAGATTCAGAGAACCACAACTGTGTTTAATTTACCTGAAGCAGAAGTCAGAGAAGCCATAAGCTGGTAGACGTACATAAGTGGTAATCTTGGTGA
Source organism: Globicephala melas (assembly GCF_963455315.2). NCBI lineage: Eukaryota > Metazoa > Chordata > Mammalia > Artiodactyla > Delphinidae > Globicephala > Globicephala melas. The sequence goes on from NC_083325.1 coordinate 22,108,518, forward strand.
ATCACTGAAAGCTGGCTGTGGACTATGAAGTGAGAAATTCCTTGGGGCTGCAGTCTTAGAGGGGCACCATACTTATATGGGTTTTACTTCAAAGAATGCCACTAGGTTTTCACATTAAGAGTCAAGAAAAATCCCTTTTTGTTTCTGACAGGAAGAAGGGAAAAGTAAGCATTTTGAAGCTTGCACAGAGTATTTGCCATAACAAAGGTCTATTCTACAGTAGAAGAGATTTTACCAGAGCTTTACCCCACTTGGAGAAAGAATGTTTACTTGATTCCAATGTCTTCTATCTTTCTTGTCTCATTTAAGAGCAGACAGTGTAAGAGGGTGGAAGGGGGAGCTAAGACACAGTTCTGAAGGTCACAGCACATGGGCACAGTCCTATTAATAGATGGAGATTTAATCACAGGAACACTTCTCCTGTCCCACAATTTACCACCAGACCAGAAGAGCTACAGTAAAACAATAGTGGATTATAGCTAAAAGAACTGTAAGGTTCAGATTCTAACTAAAGGGTCTTTACCATGAAAAGTCAAGAAAAATCCACTTCTGTTTCTGGAAGGAGGATAGAAAAGTAACCATTTTGAAATACTCCAAGAGCATTTTCCTTACCAAAAGACTATTTTTTTCTGAGGAAGAGACTTTACCAGAGCCTTATTCTTCCTGGAGAAGAGCAATCGTCCAACTGTAGTCCTCCTTAGCCTCCCTATTTTACATAAGGATGAGAAGAAGCTAATGCTTATGAAGAGCACAGCCCATAGACACAGGCCTACTAAAAGTCTATGATTAAGATTCCTGTCTCCCACACCTTACATCACAGCAATAGGACTCCAGTATAACAGTGGATTAAAGCTGAAAGAACAAGGTTCAGACTCTATTGAAGAAAGATTCTTAGCAGAACTCAAAGACAATACAAGAGACAGAAACAAGAACACTAAAGGAATTTGAAGCCTCTGGGAACTACAGCTATAGTAAACTCTAAATACAGCCCAATTCCTAGTCAGATTAAACTAAAACCGCACAATAAGAGTCTATTTATATCATTTCTTATTACTCTATACATGAGGCCTGACTTTCAACAAAAATTACATGGCACGCTAATGGCGTACACACAGTTTTGGAGGCAAAGCGTTACAACCAGACAGTGATATGACACAAATTTTGTGATTACCAGAAAGAGAACTTAGACAAACTAAAGGAATGCTAGCAATCAATATCATTGTAACAAAAATAATGAATACCTTTAATGGGCTCATTAATAGACTACATACAGCTGAGGAAAGAATCAGTAAGTAAGCTTGAAGATATGTCAATACAAACATCATGAACTAAAATGCAAAGAGAAAAGTTAATTTAAAAATAAGGATGGGGCTTCCCTGGTGGCGCAGTGGTTGAGAGTCTGTCTGCCAATGCAGGGGACATGGGTTTGTGCCCCGGTCTGGGAAGATCCCACATGCCATGGAGTGGCTGGGCCCATGAGCCATGGCCACTGAGCCCGCGCATCCAGAGCCTGTGCTCCACAATGGGAGAGGCCACAACAGTGAGAGGCCCGCATACCGCAAAAAAAAAAAAAAAAAAGGATGGAATATCCAAGAAATGTGGTGTAATTTGAAAAGATGTAACATACTCTTAATAGCAGTTCCAAAGAAGAAGAAAGAGAGAACAGAGCAAAGGAAATATTTGAAGTGATAGTAGCAGATATTTTTTTCCCAAAATTACAGATACCAAACCTGAGATCCAGGAAACTCAGAGAATACCAAGTAGGATAAAGACAAAAAAGAAAAAAACAAAAAGAAGAAGAAAAAAAAAAAAAACCTACAACTAGGCATATCTTATTGAACCAGCAAAAAACTGAAGATAGAGATAAAATCTTGAAAGAAGACAGGGGAAAAAACAACACCTTACCTATAGAGAAACAAACATAATAATAACATTAGCCTTCTCTTCAGAAATCAGTCAAAGAAGAGGAAACTAGAGGAAAAATTAAAAATATTAAAAGAAAAAAAAACAAAAAACTAACCTAGAGTTCCATATCCAGAGAAATTTTATTGTACTTTAAAAGTAAAGGATATATGAAGACTTCCTCACACACTGAAAACTGAGGAAATTATTGCCAGTAGACTTTTTCTGCAATATTCAAAGATGTTCTTTAGAAAAAAGGAAGATAATACATGTCAGATATAGGATCAAAAGAAAGGAAAGAAGGAAGTGCATACAAGAAGGAAAACAAGGTAAAAAAACACTTTGTTAAGGTAAAACAGAATATATTATTTTTCTTATTGTCAACTTATCTAACAGATAACTATTTGTTCAAAGAACAATGGTACTGAATGATTTTAGTATATGGATAAATGAAATGAATGACAGTAATGCAATAAAGGAGGGGAGGAGGAATTTGGAATACTCTGTTATAATGTACCTGCAGCACCTTGGAAGTGCTACATGGTATTTTGAAAGGAAATTTTGTTTAGCTGTAAATGTATGTTGCAAAATCCTGGGTAACCACTTTAAAAGTAAGTACAATTTATATGCTAGGAAAAGAGAGAAAATTAATTTTCTGAAATTAATAAATTATTAATTTCAGACAAAGCTGACTTCAAAGCAAGGAAAATTATCAGCAATTAAAAACAGGCATTACATAATGACAAACTGGTCAATTATCCAAAAGTATAATAATACTAAAATCCTATGAACCTAACAACAGAGTGTCAAAAAATATGTGTGGTGAAAACTAATAGAACTGAATGCAGGAAAAGAAAGTCCACTTACTATTACTGTTGGATACTTCAACACCCCTCTTGAGGTAATTGATAGATTAAGTAAGCAAAAAATCTACAAGTATATAATTAACCAGAGTAGCACCATTATTAACTTGACATAATTGATATTTATAAAATATTTCACCTGAAAACCACATAATACTGATTATTTTAAAAAACACATAGAATATTTATGATAATAAACCACACTCAGATTCATAGAAAATACTTTAAAAATTTAAAAGAATCAAAACATATCAAATACACTCTCAGACCACAATGGAATTAAACTAGAAATTAACAGGAAGATAGCTGAAAAATTCCAAAGTATGTAAAGATTAAACAATATAATTTCAGATGACACATGGATGAAGAAAACAATTCTCAAGAGAAAAATTTTCAGTTGAACAAGAAAACAAAAATATAATCTATAAAAATGAGTAGGAATCAGTAGAAGCAGTACATAAAAGAAAATTTTTATCAGTCAGTATATATATGTGCATACATAGGAAAGAAGAAATAGATCAAATCAATAATTTAAGCTTGTAGCTTTGGAAACAAATGAAAGAAGAACAATTTAAGCCTAAAGGAAGCAGAAGAAAAAGAAATACCAAAAATAAAACAGAAATCTGTGAAACTGAACAACGATAGAGTAAAATCAATGAAACTGAAATTTCTTTTATTATAAGACTAATAAATAAATATTTAATCAGATTAACCAAGAAAAAAATATATTGTGAGGTTTCTAGTTGTTTATAGAGGGAGGGCGAGGTTGATACCATTTACACTAATTTGTTCCTCCCAAATGCTAGAAGGTTCTTATGATATCATTGTGTTTTCACCACAATACAAACCCACAAATGGAGTATTGACATCGTTTTTTAAATATTCCTTTTTTTTTTGTGGTACGCGGGCCTCTCAACTGTCGTGGCCTCTCCCGTTGCGGAGCACAGGCTCCGGACGCGCAGGCTCAGCGGCCATGGGTCACGGGCCCAGCCGCTCCGCAGCATGTGGGATCCTCCCAGACCGGGGCACGAACCCGTATCCCCTACATCAGCAGGTGGACTCTCAACCACTGCGCCACCAGGGAAGCCCTAAATATTCCTTTTTTGTTACTTGCTTTCTGCTGGTTTGGAAGCTTTAGTTTACCGATTGCCTTCATATATTTAAGATACAAAGTTTTTTTCTAAGAAAATCCATTCATTAAATGCTTTTATCCTTCCCTCTTTATGGCAACCTTATCACAAATCAATCCTCATATGAAGAACCTTCTTCCATCTTGTTAGCATTTAAATATTCAAATTTTAAAAATAAAAATGTTAAAATAGGTAAATTTATTGCTACATTATATCAATTATGTTCTCATTAGTTTTTTATATCTTATACTTTCTGTCAGTATTTTATTTTTCTTTAATAATCCTTTAGTCAGGTTCTGTGGGTGATCAAAATTCCTGTTATTCTGTGTGTCTGTAGCTGAAATACATTTTTATTGTGCTCACTCTTGAAAAATATTAGGCTTGGATATAAAATTGTATGTTTGAGTTATATTCTTTCAGCAGTGTGAAGATATTACCCAGCTTTCTTTTGGCATCTATTGTTGTAAATGAAATATCCATTGTCAGTTGGTCACTCCTTTATTGTTAAAATGCCTTTTTGCTAGGAGTTTTTATGACTTATTTTACCCTTAATGTACGACATTTTTCACTGTAATGTATCTAGGTATAGGTTTATTTATTTTTCTCTTTATTATTAAAAATGCCCATTTTATCAGGGGTCACATATTGTCCCCTCCCAATTTTTGAAACATCAAAATTGTTTATTCTAATGCAGTTTCGCCTCTATTTTACTATCCTCTCTAATTAAAAAAAAAAAAAACTCATTATATGAATGTTAGGGGTTTTCAGTGTATCCTCCGTGGTTCTTAAGAGTTCTTTCACATTGTATGTCTAAATTTTTCTGCATATGTGCTGGTAGAATTTCTCTTGCTATCTTCAGTTTACCAGTTTTCTCTTTGACTTCATCCAGTCTGGAGATTTGCAAAGCATTTTTTGAAAAATATTTTGCTATCAGTGAAATATATTTCATGTCATGATTTCCAAACCCTTTTCATAGTAATGGGATATTATTTCCTTTAGTAACTTCATGCTACCTTTAAACGCAGTTTGATAGATCATTTATATAATTGAAATTTTTAATATAGCTTTTAAAAGTATTTGTTGGAATGTTTCATAAAATTAATTTAATTGATATATATTGTTTTTTGGTAGTTTTTTTCTCTTTTAGATATAAAATTAATATTCTACTTTGGCAGTTACTGTATTATGGTGATCTGGATAATGTTATCTAGTCACTAAGCCAGCATGGAATGCCTTCTACCTACCATCCCTCAACTTGGCACTTGCAATTGCTGTAGGTCGCATTTGGCAGTTTTTTCAACTTCCATTCTTTAGCATAGGGGGCCTAAATCTAGCCCCTAGTTGTAATCTGTGAGTCTGATCCAAGTACTTCATCTTGAAATGGAGGCCTTTCAAATGCTTCTTTTCTACAGAAGCAAAATTCCTGACTGGTGCCACCCACTTTTGTGTATATCAGAGCTCAGTGAGCCGACTCATGGAATGAACACATTTGCCATTTTGTATTTATGTTCTGTCTCTTGTTCTAAATATGTTTGTCTTACATTTGATCTTTGATTTATATATTTTCATATTGTATATATTATAATTACTTTGGCTTACAAGTAGTAATTGAAACATGAACTCACTTTACCATGCCAAATTTTAACTTTGAAGGTAAAAATATACTCATGTGGGATGAATCAACATTGTGTGTTTCTACTCAGAATTTTAAAACTGTTTAGGAGTGATTTTTTTCTAAATGCAGGGTTTTTTTTATAGTGTTTTAGAAAGAAAAATGTCTCCATTTTGCACATGCTTAAAAAGAAGTTAATTTTCCAAGAAAACATAATTGTTTACTGTGTATAAGATTCATCCAATTAGACTCAATTAGTTCTCAATCATTGAGAATATGTATATATATATATATATACATAAATTAAATTTGAATTTAAGTCATATGAGATAAATCATAGTGTAGTCATGTTGTGTTTGGGCTGTACAGACAAACACTCTGGGTCTATATGCTGGTTCTGCCATTTTCTAGCTATGTGGTATTAATCAAGATTTCTATAGCCTGTGTTTTTTAACATTTTGATATATAAAAACAGATATATATATATATATATATATAGAGAGAGAGAGAGAGAGAGAGAGAGAATGTGTGCTGTGTGTAGTAGTATCTAAATTCTCATAGATTTATTCAAAAATTAAAGAAGCATATGAAAAATACTTAGAACAGTGCTTCACAAAGTTCCTTTGATTATGAAATTACAAGAAAATGGGTATCAAAAACACTGGGAAAAATAGTGTTCAAAAATTACTTCAACTGAATCTAATGTTTTCTGCTATTAACTGTATTGAGCAATAAAGGCAAAAAAAAAAAAAAACGTACTGCAAGAACAGGAAAAATGTCTAAATATATTTAATGATTTCTAAAGCATAATGTTATAAGGCTTCCAGAAATAATTTGGACCCTGGGATGATGTAAATAACTTTTTTTAGCAAAAAAATGTGTTTATACCACTAAATTAAATGAGGCAAAGCAATTATTCAGAGTTTTACTATGTGTAACACATATTCCTCCCCCTCAAAAAAATAATACTTAAAAATACCTTTCAATGGCTCTGCTGTTCATTTAAGATGAAATAATAGATCCTAAGTAAAGTGATTGGAGTAACCTAACAGATCTTTAAGTATCTATGGATGAATTAGGTGACTTCAGAAAATAGAAGAGTAGAGTATATTTTCCAAGATGTCAAATTCCTGGTTAACTCTCTTCTGGAAGGGGTGAAGAGATAACACAAACAATAACTACAGCAACAATAAAAACAAAACTAATGAACAAGTAGGCAAAACAGTACTGCAGCCAGGATTCATGAGTTTATTTTCTGATTCTGATCTTTTTCTGACTGTGTGATTTATTTGGTTGAACTTAAATACATTTAAAAATGTGTTCTTGGAAAATTATACATGTGCAAAATTATACATGTAGATAATATATTCTTCTAAAACACTATGATGTTTCTTCAACAAATGATAACAGAAAAACTGGATATCTTCATGTAAAGAATGAAGTTGGATTCTTACTTTAAACCATATGTCAAAATTAACTCAAAATGGATCAAAGACTTAAATGTAAGACCTAAAACTATACAACTCTTAAAAAAAGAAGGAGAAAAGCTTTATGACATTGGATTTGCCAATGATTTTATGGATGTAATATCAAAGGTATAGACAACAAAAGTAAAAATAATTAGATTACATCAAAATTAAAACATCTGTGTATCAAAGGACACAATCAGTAGAGTTCAAAGGCAACTCATGGAATAGGAGAAAATTCTATTTGCAAATCATGTATCTAATAAGGGGCTAATATCAAGAATATATACAGAATTCTTACAATTCAACAACAATAAAATAAATGACACAAATAACTCAGTTGCCAAAAACTGGGCAAAGAGATTAAATAGACATGTCTCCAAAGAAGATATATAAGTGGCCAACAAGCATACGAAAATGTTCTCAACAGCACTAATCATTAGGGAAATATAAATCAAAATCACAATAAAATGTCACTTCATACCCATTAGGATAGCTAATATTTCAAAAACAATAATAACAAGTGTTGGCAACAGCATGGAGAAATTTTAACACTTGTACACTCTTGTTGGAAATGTATAATGATACAATTGCTATGAAAACAATATGGAAGTTTCTAAAAATTTTTAAAATACATTTTTTCATATGATCCAGCAATTCTACTTCTTATACACATCCAACAGAACTGAAATCAGAATCTCAAAAAGATAATTGCACACCCATATTATAGCAACATTACTATAGACAAAAGGTGGAAGCAACCCAAGTGTCTATGGATATATGAATGCATAAACAAAATGTGGTATATTCATACAACGGAATATTATTCAGACTTAAAAAGGAAAGAAATTTTGATTCATGTTACACCATGGATGGACCTTCAGGACACTATGCTAAGTGAAATGAGCCAGCCATAAAAAGAAACACTGTATGATTTCACTTCTTTGATGTACCTAGAGTAATCAGATTCATAGAAACAGAAGGTAGAATGGTGATTGCCAGGGGCTATGTGGAGGACCAACACAGAGTTGTTGTTTAATAGTATGAAACTGTAATTTATAATAACAAAATATATTTGGTGTTTGTCCCATTTCTGGCATACAGTTCCAAAATTCCTCATTTCCTAAGTGATAAGAGCAACAGAGCATCTTTTTTAATATTTAGTCTTTTGTCCTCAATTCCTGAATGACTGCAGAGTCAGTAAAGATGAAAGGAACATCTTTTGTTATTCATAACAAGCCCCTTTCAACCAGTTTATGTTAATGAGGTGACTGTTAGAAAGCTCCTCAGAATGAGAGGCTAGTTGCCAGGGGCACTAACAGGTGATTAGAGGGTTGGAACATTCAGCTCCACCCCTTGACTACCAGGTAAAAAAGAGGGCCTGGAGATTGGGTTCAATCATCAGTGGCCAATGACTTAATCAGTCACACCCCTGTAATGAAGACTCAAAAAAAAAAAATTCCTAAAGTAAGGAGTTCAGAGGTTCAGAGAGCTTCTGTTTTGGTGAACATGTGGAAGAGCTGGGAGAGTGGCACACCAGGAGGGTATGACACTGTGTGCCCCTTCATTCACACCTTTCCCTAGCCATCTTTCATCTGGATTTTCCTAAATTGTATCCATTTATAATAAACTGGTAATCTAGTAGTAAATTATTTTCCTGTGTTTTGTGAGCTGCTTTAGCAAATTGTGAACCTGAGGAAAGGGTTGTGGGAATCTCTGCCTTACACCCAGTTCATTGTAAGTACAGGTGACCACCTGGACTTCTGGTAGATGTATGAATGGGGGCAGGGGTTTTGGTCTTCTGACACAGGCCTTAACCTGTGGGATCTGATGCTAACTCCCGATACTGCCAGAACCGAATTGAATGGTAGTATACTCATTTAGTGTCTGCAGAGAATTAGAGAATTGCTAATTGTGGGAAAAACTCTACTTATCTGGTATCAGAAGTAGTGTTTTGAGAGTGTTGAGGAGAATTAGGTTTTTCCTTTGCAAATGGGTGTAGGTTCAATCTTGCAAAATGAAAAAAATTCTGGAGATTAGTTGCATAACAATGTGAATGTACTTAACACTACAGAACTGTACACTTAAGAAGTCGAACATGGTAAATTTTACGTAACATGATTTTCCCACAATTGAAAAAAATTCTATGACACTAGCTAAAAGGGTAAAACAGTATCAAAATAAATAATGACAAAATCTTCTTTGAAACCTTGAAACCAAAAAGTTTAAAATTAAAATGGTACAAATTGTCACATTGACAGCTACATTATCAAAGTGGTTCCTTTCCTTAGCCTTTAAGAGATATAAAATTTTGGCTTAAATACCCAGTTTAAAAAACTCAACAGGGGGCTTCTCTGGTGGCTCAGTGGTTGAGAGTCCACCTGCCGATGCAGGGGACACAGGTTTTTACCCTGGTCCAGGAATATTCCACATGTCGCAGAGCAACTAGGCCCATGAGCCATGGCCACTGAGCCTGTGCATCCGAAGCCTGTGCTCTGCAACGGGAGAGGACACAATAGTGAGAGGCCCGCGTACTGAAAAAAAAACAAAAAAAAAAAATCTCAACAAATAGAAGTTAATGCATTATATGCTATTTTATTCTAAAAACTAGTTTTCTTTAAATTATCTAACTTCTATAATACAATTTACCTGAATTGACAATCCTCCTATATAAAAGAAAACATAGCTTACTGAAATGATATTTTTCAACTTTTAAGTGAAACAAGTATTTGAATCACCTTATTTAAGTTACTGGCTCTATTGCTTTCAATAGTAAGCATTACTAAGGTCACCATTTTGTCTAAAACAATAGGGGTACTAAGGGATCCATATTAATATAGCATATTCCCATAAAACTAGCTGAAATTTGAAGCTGAGATGATTCAAAAAAAGATGTGGGGTGCGATTAAGTCATTCTGATTCCCATGTTTGGATACTTTTGCATTTTGGAAACTATGATTACCTTATGGTAATAAAAATCCTAGTTTCATAAAACAGACAATTATATTATATATACATAGTAAATGCAGCATAATAAGCCTCCACAAATTATCTAAATATAAAATAAAGTTTTATTTTTGTCTTGAACTGTATATGAATTATACCATAAAAGAAAGAAAAATGCATCGTTAAGTCTTTCTAGTCTTAGTCCATTAGGTTTGGTCTATGATTTGTTTTAAACTCATTACATAGTATATGTTCAGATTTGTTTTCAAAATCTCTTCCATATATAGAGGGAGGAGATCAAAGTGTCTTGAGATGCAATAAAACCTACATCTTATTTGTTGTGCACTATTCAACTATTAAAACAAAATTTATTTTTTTCTATTTTAACTTACCCAGTTATTGTACTAATATCTAAGTTGTATTTATAACAAGAAATATTATTACAAGAAATGTTAGCAAAAAAGTTTCCTTTTCAACCTTTAAGTCACAGCTATGTAATATTTTAGAGGTTGCAAAAATGTAGCACACACATTTTTTATTTTGCTTTGGTAGATCATTATTTCATGTTACTACAAAGTTTTCATAACTGTGGTTTGTAATAACAGCAAAATATTTAATAATGTAATTACTGCTCAAATACTTGAGCAGATGTGAATTATTTAACCACCCAGTACTTTAATACTAGTAGTTACATCTTCTGATTGTTGATAATAATGTGTATTTAAGTAAGCATATCCTTTTGTATTTTACTTGACATTGGTGTAAATTCAACCCAGTCATTATTGGTGGTTCTATGTGAAGGGTTGCCTAATACACCAGGATGTATCTCATCTTTGCAATCTTTGTTGAGATGGGGGTTTTTCTTTCCGAAAATGTTCTTCATAATTTTCAATAACTCTAATCATTTTAATCTATTATCTTTCCTTTTTCCTGGGGTAAATATCTTACATTTGTCCTGTCTGTCACAGAGATAGTTTTTCTGAGGTTTCTGTTCTGCATTTTTCTGCTTCAAAAGTAACATAAATTTTATTATTGCATAGCTGTTTCATTATAGTCTTATTTCATTACACTGACATTTATTTCCTCTCTATTGTATAGCTTAATTTCACATCTATGTGTCTTTAATAAACTTTTATTTTATGATGGCTTTAGGTTTATGGAAAAGTTGTGAAGATGGTACCTAGAGTCCCCATGTAACTGCGCCCAGTTTCCCCTGTTATTAACATCTTACATCAGTATGATTCTTTTGTCACAGTTAGTGAACCAATATTAAAACAGGACAGTTAACTGAACTTCATGCTTTATTCAAATTTCCTTATTTTTACTTATTGTCCTCTTTTTGTGTGTACTAGAATCCTATCCAGGATGACACATTATATTTAGTCGTACTGTCTCCTTAGGCTCCCTCTTGGCTGTGACAGTTTCTCAGACGTTCCTTGTTTATGATGACCTTGACAGTTTTTAGGAGAACCGGTCAGATATTTTACAGAATGTCCCTCGAATAGTTTTGTCTGATGCTTTCCTCATGATTAGACTTGGGTTAGGTGTTTTTTGGAAGAAGCCTGCAGACATATACTGCAAATTTCATCACATTATATATACGGCACATACTATCATATGAGTTACTATCATTGATATTAACCGTGATCATATGGTGATGTAGTGTTTGACAGTTTTCCCCACTCTAATGTTCCCCCTCCCACTCCTTTACATACTGTACTCTTCAAAGGAAAATCGCTATGCACAGCCCACATTTAAGGAAGGGGGAAGTTGTGTTTGTTCTACCTTCTTAAGGGTGGAGTATCTACACTTATTAAATGGAATTATTCAACACTGAACAATCTGCCTCTTCTCCCTCATATATTTATTCAATAGTTTACTTATAACTGTATGGATACTTATTTTATACCTTGAATATGTATGTGTTTTATATGAATGTTATTATATTTTGTTGTAACTTTTCTTTTCACTAACAATATATATTTTTCCATGTCAGTTATCTAGATTTTCCTTTCATTTTGTTTGTTGAATTTTATTTAATACTAGATTTTACTGACTATAAGATGTATTTTTCAATGTTTTAGAATTTCTGAAGTAGAGATGCTTTAAAATTGATAGTATCTTATACTCACCATAAGCCTGGGGAGTTTGTTTCATATTTGCCACTGTCTATGCCCATAAATACTTGGTGAAAGATATTCATATTTTTATCACTTCACTTGAATTTTGCCATGATTGGTACAACCTGTGCTGAGTTTAACATTCCATAGACTTCAAAATGCTTATGCCGTGATTTGGCATTAATTTAAATGTTATTTTCTATGTAGAAAGGCATGGACACAGACAGCAAAATGTAATAAAATAACTGTTCATCATTGTAAATAATATTTCACATTCTTTTTAAAAAAACACAACAAAATTCTCTTTAGGAGCTAAGAAAAGGAGATACCTACAGTAGATAATATCAACTGTGTTACTGAGAAATTAGTACAAGTTTGACTTTCACATTTCACATATTGCAAAGTTATATATATATAAATAGATGATAGATAATCCCTTATAATTGTTGAAATAAATTTCAAAGTAAATAGAATGTAACTGACATTGTTACATTAATTTTTACATCACCCTGGACATGTTCAAGGGTCATAAAAAACTATATTAAAGGCATTTTCACATTTTAATTGAATATTTTTTAAATTTTTTAAAAAATTTAACTAATTTTTCATTCAATTTAACTTAATTTTTTGATTGCACATAATATAATGATTTAATATAATAAGGAAATTAATCTATAATGATATTTTTAACCATTTATGTCTTTTACATTTTGATTATTTGGTTATTATGCCTCATTCTTCATTGAACACCTTTCCACATGCCTCCTTGTTCATTTGTTCATGTACTTCTCCTGGATAGATATCAAGGGATAGAACTGATGGTCATAGGATACACACACTTAAAAATTAGTGCTGTTATATTTTTCTCGAAAGTGCTCATAAAAATATTTTAGTTTTATCAGGAGTGTATGGAACTATAATTTCTCTATTCCCTTGAAAACATATATTATAAAAAGTTAAAATTTTCCAATTTTAAACACAATAAGTGGTATATCAACATAGTTTTAACTTGTAATTAATTTGCATTTTCAGTTACTATTCTTTTACTGTTTGCATTAGATGTTTCCATCCTCAAAACCATGATGATGGGGAAGAGAGAAAGTGACAAAAAATAGGCACCATTTGATGAGCACTGGGTTTCATTTCTCTTGGTTTTCAGAATTGTGATGTAGTAAATAGTGTAAATGTATGACATTCTGGGGTGGTTCCAGACTAGGGCCATTCCCAAGTGACCAAGGCATTTGTGTTATGGGGAAACAAGATAGGAGATAATCTTGGAAACGTAAATCAGTACTGAATTGTGAAGTGCATTTTAAATTCTACCAAGAAAATTGTATTTTATTTTTAAGGAGCAAAAGATATTTAAACCTTTAAGCATGTAAGTGACATGATCTGAATGGCAGCATGAAAGATAACACTGGCCATACTATGGACATGGATGATAATAAATAAAGTTAGGGATATGTAAATAGTCACATAGGAATGTATTTATGAAGAAGCTATAGTTATGGAGAGGTTTTTGTAGATTTACAGATTGAAGGTTACTGCCCAGATAAATGTGTGAAGAGAAAGGAGAAGGAAAAGAGTCAGGTATGACTGAAAATATCCTTGCATGGGCAACTGATGGATAAGTTAGTTTTATTCAAAATCAAATATTAAAGACATACATAGGACACAGCATTACAGAAGTCATAACAGAGAAAATATCCACTGACTGACAGCCAATACTAGATTTAATTTACCTATTTGAATTATCCAGGAGACTATCTGCTATTAAATTTTTTTTAAGGACCAGATTTGATTATATAGTTACAATAAGAGAGTGGGTTCATCTTGTACTCTTACCAGAGTACAGATAGCAGTACCTTATGTCAGTGGAATCAATTGTGGACAGAGATGAGCTCCAAGTTTATCATGAATTAATGCAGTAGATGTGACAGTCATAATATAAAGTCATTCTATTGGACTTGTCTTGGGGGGGTCATTCCTCAATCATGACCAGGTTTAGCAGGGTTCTTCCTGGGTCCCTGATGAGCTAAATCTATAACTCCCAATCCCCTAACTATTTGCATCTAGGCTATTATTTCTTTAGCTTTGCTACATGAAATGCATTTTCTTTACCAAATGGTCCTTATCCGTCTTCTGAATCCCTAATCATGCTGCTCCCTGTGCTTGCCTCCTAATGGTTGAAGAACCTGGGCTAGGAACTTGTTAATCACACTGCCCTTAAAGCTATACTTAGTAGCTTTAAGAAGCCGTCCCAGAGTCTCTGCCCTATTCCAGCTTTAGAAGTCTGAAGTAAAGAAAAGAGTAATCCCATCCTACTGTTGACAATTATCCCTCTGAGTTGGTTCAGGCTAGCAACTTTGTTCTCCCCAACATTTCCTCTCTCCCAACATCAAACTTCGGCCCTCCTTCTTTAAATAAGTCCTGTCTGTAGAACAAACAGTGGGGGAAAAAAATCACCATAACACCAACTTATTAATTATAATGAGAAATACAACTGTCAAGTGGACCAAAATGCTTGATGTGGAAGAACTGCTGAATTAAAAGTTAATTATAATGTGAGGGCCAGCTTATTATTCTATTCTAGGGAGAAAACTTCCAAAGTCAACAGGTACATTATTAAGGCAGCACATTCCCTCCTTGTGGACATATTATTTGTAAAGCCAAATAATAATTTTTGTGATGATAATTTCATAATAAAGGAGCAAGATATATGATTTGAATTTTAAGTGGCTTCTCCTAAAGGTAAAGTTTATATCACTGCAGACTGCAGCAAGACTGTTTAGGCCTTATCCTTGAATCCCAGCACTCACTTCCCGGGACAGTGCTAGGTGGACATCATCACCCTTTGTCTCTTTTGATTTACCTTATATGTAACAAAATAAGATATTATGTATAGTCAGCATAGAGTTGGTAGACAAAGACAAGAATAAAATATCTCAGAAAGACATTAGAAGGAAATTAAAGGAACATAAGTGTAAGGAATAGAACACTGAAGCAAAAGTATCATGAATTGACAGGCTATGGGTTCATATTAACTATAAAAAGATTAAATTAAACTTTTGAAAGGAAATGAGCTATACATTTTGTAGCTATTCTTAGCAATGATTGCATATTTATGACTTCAAAGTTGACAAAATAGTTTTAGAAGTTAAAAAGCTTTAGGTGTGGCCATAGTGAAATTAAACGATCTGGCCAGGATCTACTGCCCAGCGCATCCATTTCTCACACCAAGAAATCCTGTAGAAAATCAATGAGTGGGAATCCAAAAGCAGTGGATTCCTTTGGAGAATAAAGCCCCTTTGGAGTTAATCAGATATCACAACTAACTTAAGTCAGTTTTCATACAGATGGAAACTATTAGTCCAAACACGTGTTATAAGGCCACAGCACATCAGAGATGACAAACATGTGGTTCCATCAAAAGTGTAATAAAATAGAGAATTTAGGAAATTATTGCCTTAAAATGTAGGCAATCATGAATTATATCTTAATTTTCTCATCATACAAATATGTGTATATAATGAGAATAACACCCAATGAAACATGAAAAAAACACATTGAAAACAGCTTCTTTCAGAAAGACTTGCTAGTAAATGTATATAAACTATCAACATGAAAAAGGCAATAGACCTTCACTCATTATTCATTTTACTACTAAAATATCCTAAGACTTTTTTGATGTTCCTTGTTATGCCAGACTTAGTAAAGGATACACAATTAGCAAATGATTCTCAAGTAATTTACCTAAAATCTTGCCTTTTCTTTTGTTACTTAGAGCATTTGAAATAATTCATTTAGAAAGCAAATGCTAATTCCACAATACAGATTGGAGATCTGAGCTGAAGAATTAGACAAAATAAAAATACTTTACATATGTACAATGTGTGATAATTTTTACAAAAAAAGAATCCGAGAGACATGATAAATATTACTTGTGATGTATTCTACCACATGCAAGGTGAGTACTTGTTGCATAAAGTTTACATTAGAGTTTATGTACCTGGTTCGGTCATTGCACTTCCAACAGGGAATAAATATTTTTTGAATGTTTGGAGAGGATAGAGAAGTTATCTCTGTTGTGCTGTGGTAGTCTGGTTAATGCAATTTGATATTTGTACCAGTTATTCATCACAGAATTCCTATTGGGGTACAAAGATGGGGATTTGAGGGAGCATTTAAGTCCTTATTTTGCAGCTTTGATTAGTCCTGAAGAGAGCAATTATACCATAGGGGAGGATGAAGGCCATTCTCCATTCCTCTAGCAGGGTTGGTAAGGTACATGAGCTTAATCTTATAATCCATGCCTTAAATCTCACTAGGAGAAAATACATTTCTCTCTCCAAACACACTCGTCCTGCTGATTATTTCTATTTGGAAGGCAGCTGCTTAGAATATAGTCCCTTTTTATGTTTCATAATAACTGAAGTCATTGAAGCCAACAAGGCTAATCTGATTTGTAAAA
Source organism: Globicephala melas (assembly GCF_963455315.2). NCBI lineage: Eukaryota > Metazoa > Chordata > Mammalia > Artiodactyla > Delphinidae > Globicephala > Globicephala melas. The sequence continues at coordinate 22,125,028 of NC_083325.1, forward strand.
ATAATTGAGGTCAATATGTTCAGGCTAGAGAGTGGAAAACTTACTATTAAATACAAATGAAATTATAATCTTCTCTATTTGAATGATAAGTACAGAGAAAGTCAGGGAAAACTCGTAAAATTCAGCCTAAATAATTATAAGAATTGAAAAATGAAATGCTTGGGTTATAATGTCTACCTGAGATTTCATGGTAGACTGAGCAGATGAAAAACATCATTACAGCATAAAATAAGCTATCATATCTAAATTATTAATCACTGAGCATAATTAAAATCTTAATAATTTAATTGCACACCATCATAGTACATACAGAAGAAATGAACACATTCCTTAGCAAAATATCACCTGAATCTCTATTTATAGTGGGTTCACATTCAAGAAAACACTGGTTTAATGAAGTTAAAAACAATAGAAATGTAATTCACCATTAAAGATATGTAAATCATTTTTAAATAGCCACCAATGAAAGTCAGTGAAATAAATTTTTCTGATTATAAGCATACATATCATCAAATCTATAAGGGAATGAGACTTCAGTCATCTGTTTTTCCATTCAACAATCATTTATTGGACATTTTAATATGCTCAGTATGGTGCCTGGTACAATGTGGGATCATAATAATTTTGGTTTAATAAGTATGAATAAATATAAATGATATAATGCTGTATTGAACTCATGTACTTATAACCTTTTAAAACATTTCTTTATTAGGATCATTTGGATAAGTAAAATAAAATAAATAATACAAATAAAGTTGGTAGGTTCCAAGAGTAGAAACATATTTATTGCTAAATATTGCTCCAAAAGTACTTTAGAAAACTAAAATTCAAAACAAGAAAACAAGGATAATAACTCAACCATATTTTTAAATTTGCCAGTTTAGCATATTCAAATTAAGGGGAGCATTGCTAAATACTATGTTGACAATAACTGAAGGTGTCATGGGCTCATCTGTAGAAATGGCAATTGCATTATGACTCCTCCTTGCTGGACCTTTCCACTCTCCTTTTTGCTACCACTCTTCATGAGAACAGGTATGAGCTTCCTTTGGAAGTGAGATTACAACTGAGAAGTCACAGTCTCAATCAGAATAATAAAGCTGTTATACTTAACAATGCTCAGGAAATACTATCCCAGCTGGATACCCGATTGGAAGAGTCCAGTTGTCAGTTTTATAAAGGTCTTAAGTTGAAATTAATTGAAAACTGTACAGGAAAATTTCCTCATGGTAACACAAGGCTAAGAAGATTTGAATGAAAAAATGTACACTAATTTACTTCTCTGGCTCAGACAATTCAGTTTCCTTAGCTATAATTTGCTGTGCAGATTCTGCTCCAAGATGAACGTATAGTTTACCTTGGGTGGACTGAGCTCCTATTTCCCACAAAGCCAACAGAAGGGGAGAAATGCTCCACAGAAAACTGTTGTGAAATGAATGAAGTTCTTATAAGTCCACAATTTCTGATATAAAAAAATGAAAAAGATAGTATGTTAAACATAGAAGTTACTAATGGCTTTCAAATTAAACATTTGTTTTACTCATTCAAAGAGAACTGACCATTTGAAAAGAAAACAAAATAGTTGTACTGTTTATATTTTATGTTTTACCCTTTACTGAGGCATAAAAATCAACTGCACATATTTTAAATATACTATTTGATAAGTTTTCTTGTATTCACACCTATGAAAACATCACAACCATAAAGGGAGTGAACATATCCTTTACCTGTAAAAGTTTCCTTGTGTAGTTTACAGTTTCATCATGCCCCCTCTTTGCCCATCCCTAGGTAAATACTAATCTGATTTTTTCCATATAGATTAGTTATATTAATATAATTTTATATACACGCAATCACAGAGAATGTACTCTTTCTTGTCTGAGTCCTTCACTTAGAGTAATTTTTTTTACAATTACTGTTGAGAAGTATCCCGATCTATGGATAAAACACAATTTGTTCATCCATTTATGGTGAACATTTGGGTTGTTTCAAGTTTTGGGATATGACAGATGTATCTGCTATAGAAATCTGTGTACATGTCTTTCTATCAACATATAGGACAGCCATATTATCCTGTTCATATCTGTAAAATCTACAGTAATGTTACCTCTCTCATTCCTGCTGTTGGAATATTTGTGTCTTCCCTCCTTTTTTCTGTGATTGAGCTGACTAGAGGTTTACCATTTTTTCCCTGAAGAACAAGCTTTTGAATTCATTGGTTTTTCTCTATGCTTCTATTTTTATTTATTTTTGCTATGATCTTTATTTTTTCCTTCTCCTTACTTTGGGTTTACTTAGTGACACTTCTCTAGTTTCTTATGAGAGAGATGAGGTCATTGGCTAGAGACGTTTCTTCTTTCCTACTATAGGCATTTGGTATTATAAATGTCACTTAATACTATTTTAGCAGTTTTACTATTTGGATATGTTGTATTTTATTTTTTGTCGACTTCAAAATACATGTTTATTTTCACTTTTTATAGCTTTTTGATTTATTTGTAATTGAGAAGTCTGTTATTTAGTTTCCAAATATTTGGCAATTTCTGAGAGATCTTTCTGTTTTTGAGTATTTATTTAATTCATTGTGAACAGAGAAAGTTATACATTTTATGATTTCTTTTAAATTTATTGAAACTTGTTTTATGATCTATCTTGTTAAATGTTTCATGCACACTTGAAAAGAGCTTGTATTCTGCTGACTTTTTGGTGAGAAGCCTATAAATGTCAATTAGATAAAATTGAATGATGGCATCTTTCTATATCCTTAAGGCTTTTCTGTCTACTTATTCTCTCAATTATTGAGAGTGCTATTGAAATCTTCAACTATACTTGCGAATTTGTCTAGTTCCCCTTACAGTTCTATCAGTTATTGCTTTGTGTGTTTTGAAGCTCTGTTATTAAGGGAATAACATTTAAGATTAGGTCGACTTGATGTCTTAACCCCTTCAACAATATCAAATGGCCTTCTTTACCCCTAGTAATATTTTTTGCTTTGATAACTTCAAGATTAATATAGCCAGTAAAGCTTTCCTTCTTCTCCTCCTCTTCCTTTTTTCCTTTCATTTGTTTTTTCATGGTTGTGTAAGACAGGGATCTTGGTAGGCTTAACTAGGTTCTCTGCTTAGGGCCAAAAAGGCTGAAATCAAGATGTTGGTTGCATTAGGAAGTCATCAGAAGACTTATGGGAAGAATTATATTCTCAGCCTATTCAGGTGGCTGGAAGAATCTAGTTCCTTGTGGTTTTAGGATGAAGTTCCCTGTGTCCTTGTTAGTTTTCACTGAGGATGGTTGTCAGTTCTCAGAGACCACTCTCAAATTCTTGTGCTTTGTCCCTTCCATAACCAAGCCAGCACCAGTGCATCAAAGTCAGCAAAGTGAATCTAGTTCTTCTCATTCTTTGAATCTATCTCTATGACTTTGTTTTCTGTAACCACAGAAAATTGTGCTTTTAAGAGCTCATGTGATTAGACTAACACCACCCCAAACTTCATTTAATTAACTTAAACTCAACTACTGAAAACTTTAATTAAATCTTTGATATCAATTACCATGAAACATAACAGAAATAAGGCATAAGTGCTCATTATATTCATATTCCCAGGGAATAAGGAAGGAAATTGGGCATGGAGGTGAAGGCAATTTAGGAGTCTATCATACTCTTCCAGACTCCAGCCTGGTCTTTTCTCTTAGAAATCTCCTATGAATGCTACACTAGTGTTCAAAATATAGCTCATTTCAGTTTCCTGGCTCTACTATTATCATCATTTGTCTAAGCTATATAGGTTCACAGTTTAGTCATGTTTAGCCTTTCCTTCCCTATGACTTTTGCCCATTTAATTAGCCATCAGATTTGATCCATACTGCCACCGAAATGATGCTCACATCATCTCTAATATTACTATCATTAGTTCTGACCTTCTTTCTTTTTTTTACTTGTACTGTACAATAGCCTCTAAACTGGTAGAGAAATATTGCCAGTCTCTCCCATCCATTATTGCATTTGTATGGCACTTTGAAACTGCTAAAATATCTTCAGACATGTTATTTAATTCTTGTGACAATTCTGTTCACTAAGCCTTATTGCTTCAGTGTGCAGTTAGGGTCAGTCTGCAAAAGTTAAACAATTACACAGTTTCCCACAGCTAATAATTTATTTATCATCAAATTATGCTTTACCCATCTCCTTTTTTTTTCAAGAGAACCTCAGCTTTCATTTCTTTTATTGAAGTATTATTTATAATATATTAGTTTCAAGTATACAACATAGTGATTTCATATATTTGTAGATTGTACATCAAGTTACTACAAAATAATGGCTATATTTCCCAGTGCTGTACAATATATCCTTTTTGCTTATCTATTTTGTACATAGAAGTTTGTATCACTTGGTATCATAACCCTATCTTGGCCTCCATCCTTCCCTCTCCCCACTGGTAACAACTAGTTTTTTGTCTATATCTGAGAGTCTGTTACTGTTTTGTTATAGATATTTGTTTGTTTTATTTTTTTTAGATTCTACACATAGGTGATAACACAGAGTAATAGTCTTTCTCTGTCTGACTTATTTCCCTAAGAATAATGCTCTCTAAGACCATGCACATGGTTGCAAATTGCAGAATTTCATTCTTTTTAATGGCTGAGAAACCACTGTACACATATACCACATCCTCCTTATCCTTTCATCTGTTGATGGACACTTAGGTTGCTTCCATATCTTGTCTATTGGAAGTAATCAGCTAGGAACACTGGGAATCATATATCTTTTCAAATTAGTGTTTTGTGTTTTCCTTGCATACATACTCAGAAGTGGAATTGCTGGATCATATGCTAGTTCTATTTTTAGTTTTTTGAGGAAACTCCATATGTTTTCCATAGCTGCAACACCAGTTTACATTCCCACCAACTGTGGTACAAGGGTTTCCTTTGCTCCACATCCTTGCCAACATTTGTTCCTTGGGGTCTTTTTGATGAAAGCCATACTAACTTGTGCGAGGTGATAACTCAGTGTGGTTTTGTTTTTGCTGTTGTTGTTGTTGTTATTGTAGAATTGATTATTTTATTTCCTCAACAGAAGGGAAGTGGGGCTCCAGATGAACACCATGTGGACTGCTCCCCTCCCCCTGTGCCCTTGATGTGATTATGATTTACATTATTCTGATGATTAGTGATGTTTAGCATCTTTTCATGTGCCTGTGGGTCATCTTTATGTCTTCTTTGGAAAAATGTCTACTTAGGCCTTCTGCCCATTTTTAATCAGTTGTTTGTTTTTTATGTCAATTTGTAAGAGCTTTTTTATATTTTGGATATCATTTTATATTTTGGATACTTATATCACTTGCAAATGTTTTCTCCATTCAGTAGGTTATCTTTTCATTTTGTTGATGTTTTTATTTGTTGTGCAAAAGCTTTTAAGTTTAATTAGGTCCCATTTGTTTATTTTTTTATTTTGTTTCTTTTGCCTTAGGAGACAGATCCACAAAAATAGTGCTATGATTTATGTCAAAGAGTGTTCTGCTTATGATCTTTTCTAGGAGTTTTATGGTTTCAGATATTACATAGAGGTCTTTAACCCATTTTGAGTTTATTTTTGTATATGGTGTGAGGAACTGCTCTAATCTCATTGTTTTACATGGAGCTCTTCAGTTTCTCCAGCACCATTATTGACAAGGCTATCTTTTCTCCATTGCATATTCTTGCCTCCTTGTTTCTGGGTTCTCTGTTCTGTTCCATTGATCTATGTGACTGGTTTTGTGCCAGTGCCCTGCTGTTGTGATTATTGCAGCTTTGTAGTATAGTCTAAAGTCAGGGAGCATGAAACCTCCAGTTTTCTTCTTTATTCTCAGTGTTGCTATGACAATTCAGAGTCTTTTGTTGTCCATTTGACTTTTAGGATTATTTGCTCTATTTCCATAAAAAAAAAAATGTGGGTATTTTTTTAAGGATTGCATTACATTTGTAGATTACTTTGGGTAGTATGGACATTTTAACAACATTAATTCTTCTAATCCAAGAACACAGAAAATCCTTCCAATTCTTTGTATCATTTTCACATTTCTTCATCAATGTTTTATAGTTTTCAAAGTATAGGTATTTCAAATCTTTATTAAGTTCATTCCTATGCATTTTATTTTATTTTTTAATGCTATTTTAAACAGGATTTGTCTATTGCTTTCTCTTTCTGATAGTTCATTATTAACACATAGATAAACAACAGATTTCTGTATATTAATCTCGTATCCTGTAACTTCACTGAATTAATTTTAGTTCTAATAACTTTTTGATGGAAACTTTAGGGTTTACTGTATATAGAACTATTTCATCTGCAAATAATGACAGTGTTATTTCTTCCCTTCCAATTTGGATGCCTTTTATTTATTTTCCTTTCTGATTGCTGTGGCTAGGAATGTCAATACTGTGTTAAATAGAATTGGTAAGAGTGGACATCCTTGCCTTAGAAAAAAGATTTTTGGTATTTTACCATCGGGTAAGATATTAGCTGTGGGTTTGTCATTAATGGTCTTTATTACATTAAGATATGTTCCCTTTATTCCAACTTTGATGAGAGCTTTTATCATGAATGGATGTTGAATTTTATCAAGTGCATTTTCTGCATCTATTGAGATGATCATGTGATTCTTATTCTTCCTTTTGTTAATGTGGTATATCACATCGATTTGTAAATATTGAATCATTCTTGTATCACTGGAATAAATTCCATTGATCATGGTGTAGGATTCTTTTTATATATTGATGATTTTGTTTACTAGTATTTTTTTGAGAATTTTTGCATATATATTTATCAGAGATATATGTCTATATATTTTCTTTTTTTGTAGTGTATTTGTGTGGTTTCTGTATCAGGGTAGTGGTGGTCCCATAGGTTGTATTTGGGAGTGCTCAATCCTCTTTAATTTTTTGGAATAGTTTAAGAAGGATAAGTATTAGCTCTTCTTTATATTTGACAGAATTCCCCTATGAAGCTGTCCAGTCCTGTGCTTTTGTTTGCTGGGAGGTATTTTTTGTTTGTTTGTTTGTTTTACAAATTCAGTTACACTATTGATTGGTCTGTTCAAATTATCTGTTTCTTTTTGATTCAGTCTTGGCAGGCTGTATGTTTCTAGAAATTTGTCTATCTCTTCTAGGTCGTCCAATTTGTTGGCATATAGCTGTTTTGTAGTATTCTCTTGTGAATTTTTATATCTCTGTGGTATTTGTTGTTATTTCTCCTCTTTTATTTCTTATTATGTTTATTTGGGTCCTTTCTCTTCTTCTTGATGAGTTTTCCTAAAAGTTTATCAATTTTGTTTATTTTTTCAAAAAAACAGCTATTGGTTTCAGTGTTTCTTTCCAGTGTTTTTTTTTTTTTTTTTCTGATCTCTATTTTATTTATTTCCTCTTTGATCTTTATTATTTCCTTCCTTCTTCTGACTTTGGGTTTTGTTTGTTCTTCTTTTGCTAATTCCTTTAGATGGTAGCTTAGTTTCTTTATTTGACATGTTTCTTGAGGTAGGCCTGTATTGCTATAAACTTCTCCCTTAGAACTACTTTTGCTGCATCTCATAGATTTTTAGAAAGTTGTGTTTCCATCTTCATTGTTTTGAGGTATTTTCTGATTTCCTCTTTGATTTCTTCATTGACCCATTGTTTTTTTTAGTAGCATGTTGTTTAGTCTCCACATGTTTGCACTTTTCATTTTTCTTCCTTATAATTAATTTCTTGTTTGATAATATACGGTCAGAAGAAATGCTTGATTTAATTTATAACCTCTTAAAATTTTTGTGACTTGTTTTTTGGCCTAGCATGTGATCTATCCTGGAGAACATTCCATATGCCCTTGAAGAGAATGTGTATTCTGCTATTTTTTTGGATAGAATGTCCTGTAGATATCTATTAAGTCTAACGTCTACTGTGTCATTTAAGACCAATGTTTCATTATTGATTTTCTATCTCAGTTATCTGTTCATTGATGTAAGTGGGGGTGTTAAAGTCCCCTACTATCATTGTATTATTGTTACATATATATATGTAATATGTATTATTGTTATATATATGTAATATCCTCTTCTTATATCTATTCTTTTATCATTATATAATGTCTTTCTTCATCTTTTGTTATAGACTATGTTTTAAAATCTATTTTGCCTGTTATGAATATTGCTTCTCCCATTTTCTTGTCATTTCTGTTTGTAATAAAGATCATTTCCCATCCCCTAACTTTTAGTCACTGTGTGTCCTTAGCTCTGAAGTGAGTCTCTTATTAGCAGCATGTAGATGGGTCTTATTTTTATGCCCAATCAGCCACCTTATGTCTTTTAATTGTAGTCCATTGATATTTAAGGTAATTATTGATATGTCTGTACTTATTGCATTTTTATGATGTGTTTTACAATTGTTTTGTAGTTCTACTCTGTTCTTTTCTTCTTTTTTTTTGTTTCTTCTCTTATGGTTTGATGATTTTATTTAGTAGTATGCTTGTGTTCGTTTCTCTCTATTTTTTGTATCTCTATAGATTTTTGATTTGTGGTTACCATAGGATTCATATATACTGACCTATAACTAACTCCTTGTTTTAAACAAGCAGTCCTTTAAATTCAAAAAATGTTAAAAGTCTACAGTTTTTACTCCCTTCTACAACATTTTTGGTTTTGATGTCAAATTTTATGCCTTCATGTTTATCCCTTTACTGATTACTGTAGTTTTAATTGATTTTACTGGCTTATTTAAGTGTTTGATTCTCAGCCTTTACAATACATTGACTTTACTAGAGTGATTTTTCATTTCCTATAGATTCTCACTTCTTGCTATAATCTTTTCTTTTCCACTTAAGAGATGACCCTGTAACATTTATTTTAGGATAGGTGTAGTATTGATGAACTCTTTTAGTTTTTGCTTGTCTGTACTTCTGAAAAGTCATTTATTTTTCCTTCATTCTAAATAATAATTTTGCTGAGTAGAGTATTCTAGGTTGCAGGGTTTCTCTTTCAGCACTTTGAACATATCATGTTACTCTCTTCTGTCCTGCAAAATTTCTGCAGAAAAATCAGCTGATTGTCTGTTGGGGTTCCCTTGCATGTAACTCTTTGCTTTTCTCTTTCTGCCTTTAGAATTCTCTCTTTATCTTTAACTTTTGCCATTTTCATTATATTAAGTCTTAGTGTGGTTTGTTTGGCTTCTTCTTATTTGGGATCCTCCTTGTTTCCTATACCTGGATATCTCTTTCCTTCTTCATGTTTGGGAAATTTTCAGTAATAAGTTAATTAAATACATTTTTGACCCCCTTCTCTCTCTCTTCTCCTCTTGGAACCCCTATAATGTGAATATTGGTATGCTTGAACTTGTACCTGCATGCTTGAAGTTGTACCTGTAACTGTTTTTATTTTTTTAATTTGTTTTTCTTTTTGTTCTTCTGATTGGGTAATTTTCATTATTCTATCTTCCAGATAGCTTATGCATTATTCTGTATCACCTCATCTGCTATAAATTCCTTCTAGTGTGTTTTTCATTTCAGTTATTATTTTCTTCAGTTCTGACAGGTTGTTTTTTATATTTACTAGTTCCGTATTAAAATTCCCACTGTGTTCATATATTCCTTTCCCTAATTAAGTTAGCAGTCTTATTACTAATGCTTTGAATTCTTTATCTGGTAAATTATTTAGTTCTAGTTCATTTGTTGTTTTCTTCAAGGTTTTTTATTTTGTTCTTTCAGTTGAGACAAATTCATCTGTCTTTTAATTTTGCTTAACTTTCTCTGTGTCTATGAAATTAGGTGATACAGTTACCTATTGCAGTCTTGAAGGGGTGTCCTTGTGTGAGATTATCCCTATGCAGTATGCAAGTGCCCGGTGTCTTTGGTGGGAGATCTGAATTTGATGTGAAAAAAGTCATGTCTTTCCTCAGTGTGTGTTGGCAACTATCAACTTGGTAGGAACTGAGGCTGGATATGGAGTGGTTAGAGCCAGAGACAAGTGTAAGCTGGGGCTTCTCCTGTGCTCATTTGTTGTCATGTCATTGCCCTATTGGAGTGGGGGTGGGTACCAAGTTGCTTGAACAGAATTGCTGAGGTTTGGGTCTGAGCTGGCACATTTTCCTTTAAGTGTGTGCTCTCCCCCTACCAACACTAGCACCTTTGCCCCAGAAGGGAGCACTGCTGGAGCAAGAGGGGCTGGTGTGGGCATTTGCCATACATCACGGCACTGCTGTGGCAACCTGCCTGGGTTCTGAGACCCAGACTCCTTCTGATGTGCTGCCCATGTAAGTATCAGTAATGGTTGCCCATGCCCTGTTCAGATGCTGCTTTGGATCTGAGCTGCCTCTGTGTCTCACAGCTGGACCCTCACCCTAGTGTGGAGTTGATTTGTGAAAAAAGTGGGGTTGGAGGGTTTGCTCAGCTCAGGCTGGGATATGCACTGGGGCAGTCATGAAAAGCCAGCCAGCCACTGGAACAGTTTTCAATCCACTCTCTCTGCCCTGCTTTTGGAGCAAGTAAGTGTGTACATGCTTTTTATGAGTAGAGTCCAGGTTTCCCACATCCCTCTTGTTAGTCTCACTGGCCCTCCAACCAGTCAAATGAGCTCATCTTCCCTGTGTCAGACTCCAGGGGTGGGCATCCAATATGTGGCTTGACTTGCTCGTTCCAAAGATAGGATTGTAGTCCATGTAATAATCTCTTCTGAGGGGCACATGTTCAGACTTGATTGCTTCTCTTCCCTTCCTATTCAATTTCATGTAGATTTTTCTTATAGGCTTGGTTGTAGAGGGGTCTTTCTGTCAGTCTCCAGTTAGTTTTCAGTGAGAATTATTCCACACATAGATGTATTTTTTATGTGTTCATAGGGGGTGATGAATTCCATGTCCTCCAACTCTGCCATCTTGATCTCCCTCCCTCAGATTTTTTTATTTAGTATTTGCAAGTATTTCTTTTTTTCTTTCTTTAAATTTTAACCTTTATATTGAATATAGTTTAAAACCTGTATATTGTAACCTGTTACATAATTGTTAACTTGTATATTGTATCTGTATATTGAATATTTGTTTCCTATAGGCAGCATATCTTTGGTTTTGAATTTTAATTCAGTATGATATTTAATTAGAATGGTTAAATCATTTATATGAAATTATTACCATGTTTAGTTTAAATCTATTAACTTATTATTATTTTCTTTCTATGTAACTCATTTGTTCTTTGCTATAATTTTCCCTTATTCTGCTTTATTTTAGATTGAATTTTTTTTGTGATTCCATTTTATATCCTTTGCTGGTTGATTAGCCATTTTAGTGGTTACTTTAGAGTATATAGTATATTATATACCTTTAACTTACCATAGGCCATTACATTTGGCCCAAGAAACTAAAACAAAGGAAGGTGGAAGCAGAAATACAGTTAAGTTGACTATCAGTTCCTGGAAGACAGGAAACTGACCTGAACAATCCTTAGATTATTACCCTCAGGTAATTCCCCTTTTTCTTACCTCTAATCTGAGGAAAAATAAAGATATTTATGTGGTCATGAACTCCTTTTAGGTGCATGTCCATTGAAGAATTCATGGATATAAACAAGTGGAGTACTGTGTAATCATTGTATTATGTTTTAAAAATGCCATAAGGGACTCCCTGAACTTTACTATTGAAAATGTGTTTTATAATATAATATTTCTGTAGATATATGTGATTATTATGCAATTATTTAACAAACTTTCCTAAATTTTCTTGGTCCTCTAGAAATATGTATTCATTCAATGGACTTGGAAACATTTTAAAGAAATACTTATTATCCAGTTTGGCTGGTGCTTGTAATGTAAATTGTGTTTATATTGTTGGAGGATCTTGATGCTTTTACATAGGTCTTATACAATAGGAAAAGTTAAAGTCTTTGATCAGAGAATATATATGATGACATTTATGTTCAGGAAGAATAATCAAGCAGAATGATATATAATTTGAGCAGGGATGAGATGAAAGGAGAGAAATGAACTGAAGTCTTATCAGAGGAACCAAGGAGCAATGCCCAATTAAAGGAAATAGAGCATCTTCTATTCCAATGGGACATTCAAATTCCAATGGGATAATCCAGTTAATTCAGCTTTCCATGTATAAATCCTTATGTGGGTGCAAAAAAAATCTTTGGATTTGATACCTTTTTGTATACAGAATGTATTCTTCTATTAAACATAAAATCAGAAATGAAGTTGTTATTTGTCTTTTATTACACTAAGATCCATCTTTATCATAAAGAACCTCTGGTTTGCTGAGTAACAAGAATCTTTTCATCCACATTATAGTGACCTATCATATACTTGAATAATTTAGTGACTTAGTAATTTTTGGAATATTTAAACTTTGAGATAGAACTTGGGCTAGAGTCACACTGTTCTAAATAGGCAGGGCCAGCTGTCACACGGGATCCTAGGCTCAGAAAGGCTCCACTCTTGATTTAATGCTATGTGATTTTCCTCTTGAAATTATTAATTGTTTTATCTCTGAAATTGTGTCTTATGATTGACATCTAATGGAAGAAGGAAATGTGCCAGAGACTAACAGCTTAGACTTCAGTGCAATCTCACTTCTCACTTTTTTCCTTCCTCCATAGAACAGGTTTGCAGTTACCCATTCCTCTGCTCCTGTCCACCTACTGCAAGGGGTGTGAGAGGGAGTTGTTTTGGCTTGTGGCCCAGGTACCAGATAGTGGGGTGGATAGAGTTCCTGTGAGTCTTTGAGGGGCTTCACTGGCCCTGCCTATTGGCAGTGCATTATTCCACAGCAAATAGGGAAACTCTAGGACAGGACTAGAGAGAAATAAGGAAAGTAGGAGAAGCCTATTTTCTGAATTGTGAACAAGAGTCCACATTTTCATTCTGCACTGGATCTGGCAAATTATGCAGTTGGCCCTGTGTTTAGGACTGAAATAATATGGAAAGGACCTGAGCAAGGGTAAAAGAGAAACGTAGCTGAATGGGGAGGTAAAAGTTGAAAATATTGAGGGCTACAGGTGAAAAAAGAATAGACTTGTATATGATGAAGGAGAAAAATGTATAACAAGTACTTCTTTAGTGAAATGTTGTATATTGTCCCAAATAAACATTTATTATCAAAATTTTCTATAAAATTTGTATTCCTTAAAAATCTAGTTGTAGGAATCCAATATGTTTCATGGTGAAAATAGCGAAAATATAAGTAATCCAAAAATAAGTAAAGGACATATAATAATAATTATTAGAAAATTGGTTGTTCTCCCTCTTTCTATGACATAAACATTTAAAAGAAATTTAAATATTATTTGTAAAGTAATTTTAAGATATTTTCTTTTCCTAAGAATACATCATGATTCAGAAGAGATATAATAAGAATCTGAATTATTGAAAAGACATCAGAGATCAAATTAATAAGGAAGCTATAAAAGACAAGTAAGAAATAGAATCAAAAAAGTGTGACAAATGAGTGTATATGAGAAACAAAGAGGATGAGAGACAAAAGGACTCTTCACATTTTGAACCTAGGTAATGCTATTAACAGAAATAAGCAGTCGGATACGCTAGTGTATTTTTTTTTCAATTCGGATAACTTGCTATTTTATTTTTGACTAGTTTTTTTTTCAACATGTTTATTGAAGTACAATTACTTTACAATGGTGTGTTAGTTTCTATTTATAGCAAAGTGAATCAGTTATACATACACATATGTTCCCATATCTCTTCCCTCTTGTGTCTCCCTCCCTCCCACCCTCCCTATCCCACCCCTCTAGGTGGTCACAAAGCACCAAGCTGATCTCCCTGTGCTATGTGGTTGTTTTCCACTAGCTATCCATTTTACATTTGGTAGTGTATATATGTCCATGCCACTCTCTTACTTTGTCACAGCTTACCCATCCCCCTCCCCATATCCTCAAGTCAATTCTCTAGTAGGTCTGTGTCTTTATTCCTGTCTCACCCCTAGGTTCTTCATAAACGTTTTTTTTTTTTTCCTTAGATTCCATATATATGTGTTAGCATATGGTATTTGTTGTTCTCTTTCTGCCATACTTCACTCTATATGACAGACTCTAGGTCCATCCACCTCACTACAAATAACTCAATTTCATTTCTTTTTATGGCAGAGTAATATTGTATTGTATATATGCGCCACTCTTCTTTATCCATTCATTCGATGATGGACACTTATGTTGATTCCATCTCCTGGCTATTGTAAATAGAGCTGCAATGAACATTTTGGTGCATGACTCTTTTTGAATCATGGTTTTCTCAGGGTATATGCCCAGTAGTGGGATTGCTGGGTCATATGGTAGTTCTATGTGTAGTTTTTAAAGGAACATCCATACTGTTCTCCATAGTGGCTGTATCAATTTATAACCTACCAGCAGTGCAAGACTGTTCCCCTTTCTCCACACCCTCTCCAACATTTATTGTTTCTAGATTTTTTGATGATGGGCATTCTGACAGGAGTGAGATGATATCTCATTGTAGTTTTGATTTGCATTTCTCTAATGATTAATGATGTTGAACATTCTTTCATGTGTTTTGTTGGCAATCTGTATATCTTCTTTGGAGAAATGTCTATTTAAGTCTTCTGCCCATTTTTGGATTGGGTTGTTTGTTTGTTTTTTTGTTATTGAACTGCATGAGCTGCTTGTAAATACTGGAGATTAATCCTTTGTCAGTTGCTTCATTTGCAAATATTTTCTCCCATTCTGAGGATTGTCTTTTGGTCCTGTTTATGGTTTATTTGCTGTGCAAAAGCTTTTGAGTTTCATTAGGTCCCATTTGTTTACTTTTGTTTTTATTTCCATTTCCCTAGGAGGTGGGTAAAAAAGGATTTTGCTGTGATTTATGTCATAGAGTGTTCTGCCTATGTTTTTCTCTAAGAGTTTGATAGTTTCTGGCCTTACATTTGGGTCTTTAATCCATTTTGAGCTTATTTTTCTGTATGGTGTTAGGGAGTGTTCTAATCTCATACTTTCACATCTACCTGTCCAGTTTTCCCAGCACCACTTATTGAAGATGCTGTCTTTCCTCCACTGTATATTCTTGCCTCCTTTATCAACTATAAGGTGACCAGGGCTTCCTTGGTAGTGCAGTGATTGAGAGTCCATCTGCTGATGCAGGGGACATGGGTTCGTGCCCTGGTCCAGGAGGATCCCAAATTTGCGGAGCAGCTGGGCCCGTGAGCCATGGCCGCTGAGCCTGTGCTCTGCAATGAGAGAGGCCACAACAGTGAGATGCCCGCATACCACAAAAAAAAAAAAAAAAGAAAAGAAGAAGAAGATAAAGTGACCATATGTGCATGGGTTTATCTCTGGGCTTTCTATCCTGTTCCATTGATCTATATTTCTGTTTTTGTGCCAGTACCATACTGTCTTCATTACTGTACCTTTGTAATATAGTCTGATGTCTGGGAGCCTGATTCCTCCAGCTCCATTTTTCATTCTCAAGATTGCATTGGCTATTCGGGGTCTTTTGTGTTTCCATACAAATTGTGATTTTTTTTGTTCTAGTTCTATGAAAAATGCCAGTGGTAGTTTAATAGGGATTGCATTGAATCTGTAGATTGCTTTGGGTAGTAGAGTCATTTTCACAATGTTGATTCTTCCAATCCAAGAACATGGTATATTTCACCATCTATTTGTATCAACTTTAATTTCGTTCATCAGTGTCTTATAGTTTTCTGCATATAGGTCTTTTGTCTCCTTAGATAGGTTTATTCCCAGATATTTTTTTTTCTTTTTGTTGCAGTGGTAAATGGGAGTGTTTTCTTAAATTCACTTTCAGATTTTTTATCATTAGTGTATAGGAATGCCAGAGATTTTTGTGCATTAATTTTGTATCCTGCTACTTTACCAAATTCATTGATTACCTCTAGTAGTTTTCTGGTAGCATCTTTGGGATTCTCTATGTATAGTATCATGTCATCTGCAAACAGTGACAGCTTTACTTCTTCTTTTCCGATTTGCATTCTTTTATTTCTTTTTCTTCTCTGATTTCTGTGGCTAAAACTTCCAAAACTATTTTGAATAATAGTGGTGAGAGTTGCCAGCCTTGTCTTGTTCCTGATCTTAGTGGAAATGCTTTCAGTTTTTCACCACTGAGGACAATGTTGGCTGTTGGTTTGTCATATATGGTCTATATTATGTTGAGGAAAGTTCCCTCTATGCCTACTTTCTGCAGGGTTTTTATCATAAATGGGTGTTGAATTTGTCAAAAACTTTCTCTGCATCTATTGAGATGATCATATGGCTTTTCTACTTCAATTTTTTAATATGGTGTATCACGTTGATTGATTTGCGTATATTGAATAATCCTAGCATTCCTGGAATAAACCCCACGTGATCATGGTGTATGATCCTTTTAATGTGCTGTTGGATTCGGTTTGCTAGTGTTTTGTTGAGGATTTTTGCATCTTTGTTCATCAGTGATATTGGCCTGTGGTTTTCTTTCTTTGTGACATCTTTTTCTGGTTTTGGTATCAGGATGATGGTGGCCTGGTAGAATGAGTTTGGGAGTGTTCCTCCCTCTGCTATATTTTGGAAGAGTTTAAGAAGGATAGGTGTTCGCTCTTCTCTAAATATTTGATAGAATTCACCTGTGAAGCCATCTGGTCCTGGGTTTTTGTTTGTTGGAAGATATTTAATCACAGTCTCAATTTCAGTGCTTGTGATTTATCTGTTCCTATTTTCTATTTCTTCCTGGTTCAGTCTTGGCAGGTTGTGTATTTCTAAGAATTTGTCTATTTCTTCCAGGTTGTCCATTTTATTGACATAGAGTTGCTTGTAGTAATCTCTCATGATCTTTTGTATTTCTGCAGTGTCAGTTTCTACGTCTCCTTTTTCATTTCTAATTCTATTGATTTGTGTCTTCCTCTTTTTTTCTTGATGAGTCTGACTAATGGTTTATCAATTTTGTTTATCTTCTCAAATAACCAGCTTTTCATTTTATTGATCTTTGCTATCATTTCCTTCGTTTCTTTTTCATTTATTTCTGATCTTTATGATTTCTTTCCTTCTGCTAAATTTTTTTTTCTTTCTCTAATTGCTTTAGGTGCAAGGTTAGGTTTTCTATTTGAGATGTTTCCTGTTTCTTAAGGTAGGATTGCATTGCTATAAACTTCCCTCTTAGAACTGCTTTTGCTGCATCCTATAGGTTTTGGGTTGTTGTCTCTCCATTGTCATTTGTTTCTAGGTATTTTTTGATTTCCTCTTTGATTTCTTCAGTGATCACTTCGTTATTAAGTAGTGTATTGTTTAGCCTCCATGTGTTTGTATTTTTTACAGATCTTTTCCTGTAATTGATATCTAGTCTCATAGCGTTGTGGTCGGAAAACATTCTTGATACAAATTTAATATTCCTAAATTTATCAACGCTTGATTTGTGACACATGATATGATCTATCCTGGAGAATGTTCCATGAGTGCTTGAGAAAAATGTGTATTCTGTTGTTTTTGAATGGAATGTCCTATAAATATCAATTAAGTCCCTCTTTTTTAATGTATCATTTAAAGCTTGTGTTTCCTTATTTATTTTCATTTTTGGTGATCTGTTCATTGGTGAGACTGGGGTGTTAAAGTCCCCTACTATAAATGTATTATTGTCAATTTCACATTTTATGGCTGTTAGTATTTGCCTTATCTATTGAGGTGCTCCTATGTTGGGTGCATAAATATTTACAATTGTTATATCTTCTTCTTGGATCAATCGCTTGATCATCATGTAGTGTTCTTCTTTGTGTCTTCTAATAGTCTATATTTTAAAGTCAATTTTGTCTAATATGAGAATTGTTACTCCAGCTTTCTTTGATTTCCATTTGCATTGAAAATCATTTTCCATCCCCTCACTTTCAGTCTCTATACGTCCCTAGGTCTGAAGTGGGTCTCTGTAGATGGCACTTATATGGGTCTTGTTTTTCTATCCATTCAGCCAGTCTGTGTCTTTTGCTGGGAGCATTCCCTCCATTTACATTTAAGGTAATTATCGATATGTATGTTCCTATTCCCATTTTCTTAATTGATTTTTTTTTTTTTATTGTAGGCCTTTTCCTTCTCTTGTTTTTCTTGCCTAGAGAAGTTCCTTTAGCATTTGTTTTAAAGCTGGTCTGGTGGTGCTGAACTCTCTCAGCTTTTGCTTGTCTGTAAAGGTTTTAATTTCTCCATGATATCTGAATGAGATCCTTGATGCGTAGAGTAGTCTTGGTTGTAGGTTTTTCTCCTTCATCACTTTAAATATATCCTGCCACTCTCTTCTGGCTTGCAGAGTTTCTGATGAAAGATCAGCTGTTAACCTTATGGGGATTCCCTTGTGTGTTATTTGTTGCTTTTCCCTTGCTGCTTTTAATATGTTTTCTTTGTATTTAATTTTTGACAGTTTGATTAATATGTGTCTTGACGTGTTTCTCCTTGGATTTATCCTGTATGGGACTCTTTGTGCTTCCTGGACTTGATTAACTATTTCCTTTCCCATATTAGGGAAGTTTTCAACATAATCTCTTCAAATATTTCACAGTCCCTTTGTTTTTATATTCTTCTTTTGGGACCCCTATAATTCGAATGTTCGTGTGTTTCATGTTGTCCCAGTGGTCTCTGAGACTGTCCTCAGTTCTTTTCATTCTTTTTTTCTTTATTCTGCTCTGCAGTAGTTATTTCCACTATTTTATCTTCCAGGTCACTTATCCGTTCTTCTGCCTCAGTTATTCTGCTATTGATCCCTTTTAGAGTATTTTTAATATCATTTATTGTGTTGTTCATCATTGTTTGTTTCCTCTTTAGTTCTTCTAGGTCCTTGTTAAATGTTTCTTGCATTTTCTCTATTCTATTTCCAAGATTTTGGATTATCTTTACTATCATTACTCTGAATTCTTTTTCAGGTAGATTGCCTATTTCCTCTTTATTTGTTAAGTCTGGTCTGTTTTTACCTTGTTCCTTCATCTTCTGTCTGTATTTCTGTCTTCTCATTTTGCTTTTCTTACTGTGTTTGGGGTCTCTTTTTGCAAGCTGCTGGTTCGTAGTTCCCGTTGATTTTGGTGTCTGTCCCCAGTGGCTAAAGTTAGTTCAGTGGGTTGTGTAGGCTTCCTAGTGGAGGGGACTAGTGCCTGTGTTCTTGTTGATGAGGCTGGATCTTGTCTTTCTGGTGGCAGCTCCATGTCTTGTGCTGTGTTTTGGGCTGTCTGTGGCCTTATTATGATTTTAGGCAGTCTCTGTGCTAATGTCTGTGGTTGTGCTCCTGTCTTGCTAGTTGTTTGGCATAGGGTGTCCAGCACTGTAGCTTGCTGTTCGTTGAGTGAAGCTGGGTCTTGGTGTTGAGATGGAGATCTCTGGGAGATTTTCTCCATTTGATATTACATGGATCTGGAGGTCTCTTGTGGTCCAGTGTCCTGAAGTTTGCTCTCCCACCTCAGAGGCACAGCCCTGATGCCTCGCTGGAGCACCAAGAGCCTTTCATCCACATGGCTCAGAATAAAAGGGAGAAAAGTAGAAAGAAAGAGGATAAAATAAAATTTAAAAAAGTTATTAAAATAAAAAAATAATTATTAAGGATAAAAAAAATAAAGTAAAAAAAGAAAAAAACAGAAACAGATGGACAGAACCCTAGGACAAATGGTGAAAGCAAGGCTATACAGACAAAATCTCACACAGAAGCATACACATACACACTCAGAAATAGAGGAAAAGGGGAAAAAATAATAAATCTTGCTCTCAAAGTCCACCTCCTAAATTTGGGATGATTCGTTGTCTATTCAGTTATTCCACAGATGCAGGGTACATGAAGTTATTTGTGGAGATTTAACCTGCTGCTCCTGAAGCTGCTGGGAGAAATTTCCCTTTCTCTTGTTTGTTCTCACAGCTCCTGTGGTTCAGCTTTGGAATTGGCCCCACACCTGCATTTAGGTCGCCTGAGGGTGTTCTTCGCTCAGACAGGACGGGGTTAAAGGAGCAGCTATTCAAGGGCTCTGGCTCCCTCAGGCTGGGAGGCAGGGAGGGGTATGGAGTGTGGGGTGAGCCTGCGGCGGCAGAGGGTGACGTGACATTGCACCAGCCTGAGGCATGCCGTGCGTTCTCCCGTGGAAGTTGTCCCTGGATCACGGGACCCTGGCAGTGGCAGGCTGCACAGTCTCCTGTGAAGGGAGGTGGGGATAGTGACCTGTGCTCACACACAGCCTTCTTGGTGGTGGCAGCAGCAGCCTTAGCACCTCATGCCCATCACTGGGGTCCACGCTGATAGCCGTGGCTTGTGCCCGTCTCTGGAGCTCCTTTAAGCGGTGCTCTTAATGCCCTCTCCTCGCACACCAGGAAACAAAGAGGGAAGAAAAAGTCTCTTGCCTCTTCGGCAGCTCCAGACTTTTCTCTGGACTCCCTCCTGGCTAGCCGTGGTGCACTAACCCCTTCAAGCTGTGTTCAAGCCACCAACCCCAGTCCTCTCCCTGGGATATAAGCTCTGAAGCCTGAGCCTCAGCTCCCAGGCCCCGCCCATCCTGGTGGGTGAGCAGACAAGCCTCTCGGGCTGGTGAGTGCTGGTCGGGCTGGTGAGTGTTGGTCGGCACCGATCCTCTGTGTGGGAATCTCTCTGCTTTACCCCCGCACCCCTGTTCTGTGCTCTCCTCCCCAGCTCCGAAGCTTCCCCCCTCTGCCACCCGCAGTCTCCGCCTGTGAAGGGGCTTCTACTGTGTGGAAACATTTCCTCCTTCACAGCTCCCTCCCACTGGTGCAGGTCCCGTCCCTATTCTTTTGTCTCTGTTTTTTCTTTTTTTTTATTTTGCCCTACGTGGTACGTGGGGAATTTCTTGCCTTTTGGGAGGTCTGAGGTCTTTTGTCAGCGTTCAGTAGGTGTTCTGTAGTAGTTGTTCCACGTGTAGATGTATTTCTGATGTATCTGTGAGGAGGAAGGTGATCTCCCTGTCTAACTCTTCCGCCATCTTCCTAGAGTACTCTGTCAGTGTATTTTATTTGAAAGAAATTGAATAGTTAAAAAAGTTAATGTGAAAAATAATTATGTTACATAAATTTGATGTATAATAAATAAATAATCCAAGACAAGAATAGATAAAGATGGAGCATTACTTTAGTACAATGACGATGTAAACTCATGTAAGTTTTCTCTAAAAAGGAGATTTTTGTACTGATAATTAAGAGAAGGAATAAGCCATTTTAAGTGAATAAAGAAGAGTTTTCCTCAAGGAAGGAGCAATATTCTCAAGTTGGGAAAGAGCCTGTAATGTTTAAAGAATAAAAAGA
The DNA here is from genome assembly GCF_963455315.2 of Globicephala melas. Classification (NCBI taxonomy): domain Eukaryota; kingdom Metazoa; phylum Chordata; class Mammalia; order Artiodactyla; family Delphinidae; genus Globicephala; species Globicephala melas. Next base: position 22,146,236 of record NC_083325.1, read on the forward strand.
ACATTATGGAGGCTGGAGGACACAGAACAGAGGGAAGAGTTGTAAGTGGTCAGGGACTTAGAGATCATGTGAGAAGACTGGGTTTTACTTCTGTTGTAACGGGTAGGTACTTTGAGCTTAAGATTTGTACCTGGGTAGTAATAAGATCATATTCTGTATTAAGAAAAACAAATGTATTTAATTAAAAAATTATCTCTCCCATGTAAAGGATGAGTTGCAGTGACACAAATATTGAGGTATTAAAGACTGAGTCAGAAGATTTCATAACTGTCCAGGAGTAAACTGTTGAGGAGTGGACCATAGAGATGCTCAACATCTCTAAGCATCAGGGAGGTGCAACTCAAAAACCATAGTGAGACATCATCTCATACCTATTAGAATGGCTGTTATCAAAAAGCTAAGAGAAAATAAATGGGAATGATGTGGAGAGAAAGAAACTCTTTTGCACTGTTGATAGAAATGTAAATTGGGTCAGCCACTGTGGGAAGCAGTATGTAGTTTCCTAAAAACAATTAAAAATAGAACTACCAAATGATGCAGGAATCCTACTTCTGGGTATACATCCAAAGGAAATGAAATCACTATCTCTCATTATCACTATTGGTATCTTAAGATATTTGAGAAAAGACATTACATCCACAAAATGGCATGGAATGACCTAACTGTATTTGGTAATGCAAATATTATTACCAAACTATATTAAAGCAGTATTAGATACATTTAACAAGTTTAACAATAAAACATCCAGAGTTAAGAATCAAAAGTCTCTGATTGATTGGTCCTCAATCCTTTCTGAATAAATGTAAACACCTAGTTTTTAGATAATCCTAAGACTTGGCCATTGGCCTCCCTTCTGTGCTCCTGAAATTGGGATTTAATTGGTTCAGCATTTTTTAGAGTTCACTACAGTATTTCATACTATGCACCCAGGTTTGGGAACAACTGCCTTCAGACACTGCTCCACAGCCCTGAATTGTGTTATTTCCCCACAATATTTTATCCTCTGTCAAATTTGATCTGAGCTTCTATCCCAGGTTAGAGATAATTTTCATAGAAATTCTTCACACTTTGCTACAACACTATGTTCCTTATATGAATCTGTCTCTAGGATTCATGTATGTATATGGTACATAAAATAGATGAACAGAAATACTCCCTAATTTCTATGGGAATTTACAGATTCTAAAACGTATCATTTTTAACTTATTATAATGTATTATATTAAGAATGCCCTCAACTTAAAAATATTGGTGATTTGTGATTCTGTTGGACTTCATTTATTTTCCAAATGGTTAGCTGTTCCCTTCCATGATTCATATATGACTTCAAAACTTGCTTTAGGGGAAGAAAATGCATAGGTGCTGTGTTTTATTGTAGTACCAAAGCCATTCAATAGAGAGATTGCCTTTCCTATTACTTATTATTATATACTACAATATATATGAATTTTCTGCTATTGAAACAAAACATTTCTCTTTTGTTGTGTGTTCCCACATATCATGTATCCCAATATTAATAAATCTATGTTCCTTCAACATTCCTCTGTAAATTGATTTAGTTTTATGTAGCAGGACATTTAAACAGTGTTGTCAATTCAGATAGCATGTATCATTAAAACTGTAATTGAAGTAACAAATCCATGAGACCCCTCAAGATTTCAAGACCATATTTACAGGATACGGAGTTATCAAATTAGGACTGTTAATTTTTCTTCCTTTTTCCAGGGGTTCCTCTTTGCAAAAGTAAAATTTTATGTCAGTATTCAAACATATTGGTATTCATAAAAGTGGAAAAGCTCATTACTTTCCATTAACTATTGTACTTATATTCATAAAGTTGTAAACAATTATTTATGTGACACATCCATGTGAATAGTCAAATGTAATAACTTTCCAAAACTGGGGTTTGAAATTGCCAGTAGTTCCCTAAAATGGCAAAGTGCTTTTAAATTTTTAAGTAAACACAATTATTCAATGAGGAGACTTTTGTATAAACTAGTCAGATATAATAACTGTCATATCTAAATTATGGTCAATTATGGATTAGACAAAATTTGAGAAAGGTGCACAAATAATGTATGTTTTCAGAAAATTAAAACAGCCCCTGAAAGTAAAATTTAGGACACATCTTCTAAGCAATGAGATATATAAATCTGTCTTTCAGGTAATATGGCTATTATGGATGGTCTCTGAGTCAATTCATCAGGTCCCTTTTAAAATGATATTTCTATTTTATCTGTATTTCTACAATTCATTTCATAAATGGTAGGAGACAATTTTCCATAAGTAGTTCATATTTCTGCATGTCTTGCAAATGAAGACACTGACAGTCTATGACACTGTACTATCACAAAGAGCTTTGGGGAATAGAGATCAAGTCTCCTAGAGGGCAGATTTGTTTGCTGTACAAGAGAATATAGTAACTCCCTCTGGGGCAATAGTTGGGCATGTTTGCTTACAGCCCATTGTAAAGGATTAAGGCTTTAAGCCCAAATTTCTTCAGCTTGGAGAAATCTGAATGGTTTCTAGGCAGCATCTACTTAGGCCCACCTGCTTCTCTTTCTCTAGAGATAAAGACTCTTTCCTGGAAGCCCCTCAGTGGAGAGCCCTCACACTGAACAAGCCAGGATGGTTGAACTTGTTACATTATTATTGACCTCCTAGAATCTAGGAAGAGATGACGACCTGAAAAAAATGTTAGATTCTATAAGGAATAAAAAGTGGAGGATGAACTCTATGTAAGAAACCAAACTGGTCATTATCTGTGAAAAATTCCCAAATTATTTTAAAAGGATAGTTTGTATCTAAGTCTGACATTGATATTATTATATATTATCTGGTCACTCTAGGATAATTTATTATTTTGAATAGTTTCTTAATTTATCTTTTGGACTTTTCTAGGTATAGAATTTTGTCATCTACAAAGAGTGATAATATTTGAAAGGAGGAAGAAAATATATATCTGCCTTTGTTTTCTCTTTTAAGCTAGAAAACCCAAAACAATATTACACAATAGTGATTAAGATAACCATTCCTGATTAATTCCTCTTAAAAATAACATTTTTTCCTGAGTCAGTCTATTAAAAGTGACTTCAATTCAAATAGCAAAAGAATTTTGGGAGCTTGATGAATGCAATAAAATCTATCTGGAAGAAATATTAAGAATAACAATGAAATAATAATGCTTATTGAATAAGAATTTCCATACTAGGTATGAAAACACATTATAAAACCATTGTAATTAAGTTAGTTTGATAGTGACATAGGATTAGAAATGCTCTTTGTAAGCCTCATATTTTGTGGTAATTTTTATGGCAGAAATAGAAAACTAATATAAGACTTACTCATTTATGTAATACTTTAAGATCAATTTGCCAACACTAACAAAACTCAAAATTAATTACACTTTGACCTAAATATCTAACTTCCATCAACTTATCTTTCAACCATTCTCACATGGGCACAGAAAAAAAAAAATAAAGATGTTAATTTTGGGGACTTCTCTGGCAGTCCAGTGGTTAAGCCTTCGCCTTCTAATGCAAGGGGTGTAGTTTTGAACCCTGGTCCAGGAGCTAAGCTCCCACATGCCTCGTAGACAAAAAAACAATTCATAAAACAGAAGCAATATTGTAACAAAAATTCAGTAAAAACTTTAAAACTCGTCCACATCAAAACAAAAAAGATGTTAATTTTCAGCGTTGTTTGCAATAGCAAAACAGATAGGAAGGGGATAGGGCACAACCTTTAAAAGAATGACAACCTTTGAGGACACAACATAAACTGGTTAGAACCAACTAGGTACAATATGGTGGATGAGTCTACTTCCATTAGACCTTAAGCCTCATTTTACATTCACTGTAATACATCAGCATGCTAAATGACACAATCACCAGCACCATGACAGTTCCAAGGTCAACCACAAAAGGTCAAAAAGCGAGTGGTGGCACAACTTCTGGAAATCCCTGCCCTTTCCCCAAAATAGTTGGAATAATCCTCCCACTCATTAGCCTATGAAATTATCCAACCCATAAAAACTAACTCCCCATATTTCCAGGCCTCTTCCCTTCTGAGATGGCCCATACTCTATGGAGCATGTATCTCCCTGAATAAATCTCCTTTCACTTTACTATGGTTCACTCTTGAATTCTTTCCTGCATGAAACGAAGATCCACAGTTGGTGGCCAACCCAGGGACTCACCTGAGACCTGGGATGTGACAATTCTCTTGTACCCCAGTTTCTATCCTGCAACAAAGCCAAAACAAGTAACTGAAAATTACCTAAATAATCATGAATAATTTCATTTCTGTAATACTGTGATATAATAAAATAGTCTGTAATTATCTTAAAATAATGATATTGACCTCTATCTGCTGATATGGAAATACCACCCAGATAACAAGTTTGCAGCCCTTTAAAAAAGTTAGAAAAACTTGTCTGTGACATGGAACATGATGATATATTATTTGACTGAAAAGAAATGGAATATATTTCTGCATATAAAATTCTCTCTTTATACAAATAAGGAAATATCCAATATTAAAATGTGCATACATTTTTCAGTAATTTTGGTTGTTAATAGGAATAAAATAATCAAAAGGGATTTCATTTTCACTCTTTTACACTGTCTCTTCACATGCTTGCAATGTTTTAATAATAGTAAAAGAACAACAACTATTTTACACATATAGTATGTTTTTTGTTTCACAGAAGTGGATAATACATGCATGTGTATCTAATATCACATGGGTTCCATGACCTGAAATAAAGGATTTTCATTTAAAAGACATAATAATAAGGATTTGGCTTGTTCAATACTGAAAACTAGAGTAGGTAGCTATCCAGTTCTGTAACCAGCAGGACACTATGGGGCCTTCCCAGGACAGACCCCTTCCCCCAGGTCCTCCCTTTAGTTCCTCTCTGAAGTACCTAGATAACAGTACCTGATGCATATCTCCTGAGTTGCTTTATAGATGCTAAACCCCCCACCAAATGGAAGAAGTTAACTACTAGATGACCATGAGCACCAGACCTACTGGACCTTGAGGACTGAGAATGTTAAACCCTGTGACACTGCCCTATTACCTAATCATCAAACATTCAGAGAATTGTGCTCTAGCTGATCACATACTCTGTGACTCTCCTCCCTCACCTGGCCTTTAAAAATGCCTCCCTGAAACCCATTAGGGAGTTCAGAGTTTTTGAACACTAGCTATCCCAGACTTCTTGTCTGGTGTCTTAAAATAAATGCTGTACTTTCCTTTACCACTTCCTGGTGTCAGAGGATTGGCTTTACTGAATGAAGGTGAGTGGACCCCCAAGTCTGGTTTGGTAACAGTTCCAAGAATATTTAAAAAAAAAAAAAAAAGCTGTTCTGGAGAACATGGGTCAGATTACAGACTATGCTAAGCACCTCCACATACACAGTTTTTTTTTACCTGAGAAGCAACAACATCCTTGGACAAGAGGAGGAGATATCTTTCAGAAATCCTCACATTTCCAGATTTGTAGGTGAAGATTGGAGACAAGCATTGACCATAGTTTACAGGAGCAGCAGGCCACACAGACTTCCCTTAAAATGTCATCAACTACTTTGACAGAATAACTTGTAGGTCATAGGCACAGCATGTGGAATTAGCTGGCAGGGGATGTGAAGACTGCCCCTGATAGAGCAAGAAACAGGAAGGAGAAAGGAGCTAATCCAGCCAGTAGCTGGCAGAGTGAGTAGCCTAAGGAAAAAGCTGTGTACAGAAAGCAGCAGTTTCATCAAACACAAAGGGAAAAAATACAGAGATAAATTTCTCTTGGGCTGCCAATGGCTCTGGCATCCCTCCCAATTAATCTAATTCATTGCTTAACTAGTGACATAAATTTACATCAACTAGACCTGCAGCTTAAGCTCTAAAGGGACCTTGTAACAGAATGCAATTTGACTGTTATTGGGATCAAGGAGAGGTCACACATGGGGGCTTTTCAGAGAATGCAAAAGTGTCTAGACGTCATTTATGCCATCTAACAAGAAAAAAAAAGTTCAAATATTAAAGCTAATTTTGCAGCTTAAAAGAAAAAATTTAAGAGAGAAAAATAAATATTTTCGAGAAATATAAATAATAGAAAAGCAAAATTCTTAAAGTATTAGCATTGTAATTTCCAAACAAAAAATTGTTTTTAAAAAACAGAATGGTACTAGTCAGTACTGTTATCAAACCACACTTGGGTCCACTTGCCCGCTGTAAAACCAATCAACTGACACTGGGTTATGGTGAAGGAAAGTGCAGCCTTTATTGCAGGCACCAAGCAAGGAGTCCAGGGCAACTAGTGCTCAAAAACACCTGAAATCCCTGATGGTTTTCAGTAAAGCATTTTTAAAGACCAGGTTTTTTTTTGGGGGGGGGCATGTTCACAGGGTAAGTGATCAGTTTGTGCACAATTCTCTTATTGTTTGATGGTGAGGTAATCGGGTGGTATCACAGGGGTTAACATTATCAATCCTCAGGTGCCAGTAGGCCTGGGGGCTATGTGCTAACGGTCATCTAGTAGTTAACTTCTTCCATTTGGTGGGGGTTTTAGCATCCGTAAAACAGTTCAGTAAATGTGCATCAGATACTGCCATCTAGGTACTTCAGAGAGGAGCTAAAGCAGAGGATATGGGGGAGGGGGTCTGTCCCAGGAAAAGCCCCATAAAGTTTTGCTAGGTTACAGTATATATTAAACTTTTATGAAATGGACAAACTACTGCTTGGAGAAAAATACAGAGACTAAAATATTTTTATTTTCAGTCAAGAAAGAATAAAAATAAAGAAATTATGCATTCATTGTGATGCCCCAAACTCAGCCTCTATGCACAGGTGCTGAATCAGACTTCAGAGACAGAGTTTTGGGTGAAGTAGAAAAAGATAGCTTTATTACTTTGCCAGGCAAAGGGGAACACAGCTGGCTCATGCCCTTCAAATCTGTTTGTCCCCACGGGGTGGGGGTGGGGGTGGTGCGAGTGGGATTTGGTGAGGAGTTTTATAGCAATGGTTCAAGGGCAGGGTTGCTGATATGGATCAAGGTATATGCAGGGCTTGCATTCCTTTAATCAGACCTCAGGTGATCTCCTGATGCTTCTGTGGTTCGTTTAATCTGGCCTCAGATGGTCTCCTGATCTTCTCTTTGGAATGAAGAATACTTCATCAAGTAGTTAACATCTTTCATTTGTTGAGGGTTTTAGTTATGGAGAAGAACTCAAAGATATTGTTATGTATATGCTTTGAGGAAAAACCAGGGTCCTGTCTCAAGGCTGCACTATTGTTTCTTGACTGCTCTCCCCTTGTCTCTGCAACCCCTCCCTTCCCTGATTAGCAACTGTTTGAACCTGCCCTTTGGAACTCAGTGTAGGTCATTGAGGCTGAAGCCTATTCCCTACAAACAAAAAGCAAGGGGCTCCCTGGTGGCGCAGTGGTTGAGAGTCTGCCTGCCGATGCAGGGGACACGGGTTCGTGCCCCGTTCCTGTTCCCGGAAGATGCCACGGAGCGGCTGGGCCCGTGAGCCATGGCTGCTGAGCCTGCCCTTCCGGAGCCTGTTCTCCGCAATGTAAGAGGCCACAACAGTGAGAGGTCCGCATACCACACACACACACACACACACACACACACACACACACACAAAAAGCAGGGTATGCAGGAAGACTTCTGTGCCCAGGAGCCCCATGGGTCCTGCTCAGTTTCAAATGTAAGATAGTTAAGAAAGATACATAGGAGAAATGAATTAATAAAACAGAATATGAAAAATTTGGGAATCTAAAAACAAAAGTACAACAAAAAAGATGAAAAATAAATCTAAAAACTAGTTCTTTGAAAAAATTAGTAAAATTAATTTAAAAAATAACAAAGTTTGTCCAACAAAAATATCAATTTTTGACTGAAAGGAAAAACACAACATAAGAGTTGTGAGTTTCAGTTTTATTCCAGTACCTTACTGAGGAATACAATACAGAAAATAGCCTCCTAGATAGCTTTAAGGAACTGCTCTGAAGAGATAGGTGGAGAAACCAGTATATACGATTTTAGCTAAAGAATAGAACAGTCAGGCCTACATCTTAGTAGAAAATTACTGCTAGTCATGAGGCTCAGATATCTCAGTTAATGATTTTAGTGATTTTCTATTTATGGGAAGTTGCAAGAATCTGGGTTCATTAAAATGTTTCCTGAGATATATGCAACTATCTAAGGGCCTGTTTTTCCAAAGCAGAGTGCCTTATCCTGTTTTTTTGTACTGACTTCCTTTCAAGGTATACTGTAGGTCAGTGACTACAGTGCCCAATGATTTAATTCTTTTAGAAACTGAGGGTGAGCAACAGTCTTTGTTTTACATAAGTCTATTGAATAAAAGTAGGAAAAATACATGTAAAATGTGATCTATAATATAAGATACTTTAATATAGAGAGTGTAATGTGTATGAGAATGTTGGGGTGGGAGGGTTCAATCTATAAGCTAGTTTTTTATTTGCTTTAATTGAGGTATAACATATTGAGATATAGTAACTGAGATATATGAATATTCATGAGATGTTTAGTTATAATTTGATAAAAACAATTTTAATAGAGAAGTAGCTATCATAAAGGATTTAGCTTCCTTTAATTCCAGTCATCATCATTGTAAGCTTTTTTAATTAGCTAAATGATTGTTAGAAGATTTTTTTTTTAACTGGTGAAAATAGTGGCAAACTAGATATATGGATTGGCTGGAAATATAATATGGACACATTCTACTATTTAATAAACTGTGCATAAGAATCTAGTGAACCCAATAGTCTGTATACTTTGAAAAATAAATACAAGGCTTTGTATAAGGGTCAGTAACTACACTGGAGTATTCCAGAAGTCTTGTGTTTTTTGTAAGATTAGCTGAATCCTGCCTTTAGACATTGCCACAGCTGCTTCTCGTGAAGCAAACTGTGTCACTGGCTGAAACTTTATTGATTTTATAAATCAAGTTCATCTTCTGTGTCTCTATGGAAGAATTTAGTCTTAAACATCCAATTATCATCTTTTTATAACTGTTGGAAGTTACAGAGACCAGAAGAGAAACTTGTACAAATTAGTTTAGTTAAATTTGCAATGCACTTATACAAAATATATAGAATAAAAAAGAAGTCACTATGTTATATGTCACAGTTATAAACAATTCATAAAATAACTGCACGTAAATTTAAATCTAAGAAATAAGAAAACCTCCATAAATTAGACAATTTCCTAAGAAGAAATCTTCAAAGGAAAGTAAACATAATTTTTAAAAATTATCTTAGATTTAAAAGTATCAAACTGTTTCCAAGTAACTTAACTGTTTCCTAGAACAAGGATCAAGATTATATATAAATTATAAAAGTATCCAGAACACAATAAATGAAAATTTACATTGTCTAGTATAGTGTAAGCCCTGACATTCAGCTTTTATTTCTGTAATGAAAGTGCCTGATTTGAGCTTTGATTGTGGAGGTAGCCACTTCAGATAGGCCCCCACTTCAAAGATGGCTATCTGTAATAAACACATTGCCAGTCACAGGCCTGGCCCTGCCCTTCCCCCAGCCTTCTTTGTCTCCCTCTGTCTCTCCCCAGGACTTCATAGCGTGGCCCCAGGTGAGCCATGCAATTTCCAAGACTCATAAATAATCAGTAATAAACTTTTTTTTGTTTTTAAAAATTGTTATTGCCTACTGTTATTGCTGAGGGGATCTTGCAATGAACAATAAGAACCACAAGGGCCAGTCTTGTCATAACACTGGTTATTGATAGGCTGAGACCACCAGACAACTTCTGGTTTCCAAGAAAAAAATTATCAGGCATGTGATGAATCAGGAAAATATGGCTCATAATGAAGATAAAAATAAATTAATCAAAAAACACACAGAACTGACACAAGTATTAGAATGAGCAGACAGAGATATCAAAACAATTAGTATGACTGTTTTCCACATGTTGAACCAGTTTGGAAAATAGTTCTTTCATTTCTTAAAAATTAGATGTATACCTATCATAAGATCCAGGCATTTCATACCCAAGAAAAATAAAAGCATATATCTATAAAAATATTTGTAAGTAAATGTTCAAAACAGCTTATTTTAATATCCCAAACCTGAAAATACCTGTCTACCAAAAAATTAATCAATCAGTCTAAGAAAGAAATGGAAAATTTTATTTGAGACAAATTGAGGATTATAACCTGGGACCGACCTCTCAGAAAGCTCTGAGGACTATTATGCCCATTAAAGGTCAAGGCACAATTATATAAGTTTTTGAGACAGAAGGCTGAACATTAAATGACTTATTACTGACCATTAACAGAAACAAGATCTAAGCTCACAAAGTAGTGGGTCATCATGCCCCCTTACAAGATTAAGAAGGAAGGTCATCTCCTAAGGAATTGTAATTCTTAATGAGATTAAAAAGCAATATTATCTCCTAAGGAGGTCTGATTAATGCATATGCATGTAATACACACTAAGAGGGAGGGAGGAGGCCTAAAGGGCCAAAGAAAAATTTTATGTTTAAATATTTCTTATCTTGCCATAAAATATGAATTTTACTTAATCACATCTCAAATGTCAAGTCACAAGTTAAGGGGTAAACAAATCATTGTATATCCATATAATGGAATGTTACTCAGTGATGTAAAAGAATGATCTACTGATGCACACAACAATAAGAATAAATTGCAGCATAATTATGCCAAGTGAAAGAAACCAGGTGAAAAGAGTACATACTGAATGATTCATAAATACAAAACTCTAGAAAATGCAAACTAATCTATAGTGACAAAAAGAAGATCAATTATTACCTTAGGACTGAGATGAGAAGAGCTGGTGGTAAGATGGAAGGATTTTATAAAGGCACAAGGAACCTTTGGAGAGTGATGGACATTTTCTTTATCTTTGTGATGATTATTATTTATGTAATACATATACACACAGATAAATATATACACATGTATGTGTGTGTTGTTAACATTTATCAAATACTAATGTGTATAATAGCCCAAATCTGAAAACGACCCATGTCCATCCACAGGTTTAATAGATAAACACAGCTGCTTATTATATGTCAATTTATAACTCAAAAATCTATTTAAAAATCCAAGGAAATGCTGTTTTTATTAGCCCTAACTACCAATTTTCTAAAGTATATATAATACCTGTACTACTTTAAATGTATTCAAGCATAGAAAATGACATTTTCCCCAAACATATTTACCAAACGATTCTTACTTTGTAAATAGCACAAAACATGTAAAGAGTAGTTTCACATTTAGAAATTCTAAGTAAAAACATTTTTGAACAAGCTCAAAAATAACTCCTATAAAATCAGGAAAGCAATCACAATTGCTTTTAAATACATAGTATGTAATATAATTCTACATCAATTATTAAATAAATTATCTAATTAATTATCTAATAATTAAATTATCTAAATTATTGAATAGAATAATACATGAAGAAAATAACTCACTATTTTCAAATGACTGTTTCTGGAAAAACATTGAAATACTTAGAAAAGCTATATAAAAATGGATATTTATCAAGACATCTGGTTGAAAAGTTAATATATATAAATTACTATATTTCTACAATTATCAGTTAAAAAATTACAGTAATAAAATTTTCATTTCCCAAAGCTGAAGAATATAAAATATCTAGGAATAAATTTAACATAAAATAAGTTATTCTTGTATAAAGAAAATATTAAGACTTCACTGAAAGTTGTAATAAAGTGCATAAATATATGGAAAAACATTTCTTACTTTGTGATAGGATAATTCAGCCCTATAAGATACAATTGGTCTGTTTATATCTTTAAAAACTTGAAAATATCTATATTTATATTTGAAAGTTGTCCTTTTAACTCAGTTTTTCAAATTTCATTTGTGAACTTTAACATAATTGTGTTACTTTGAAAACAATCGCTGTTTATACAGTAAGTTTCTATTTTCGTTAATTTATTAATTTAGTTTTATGTAAGAGAAGAAAAATGAAGAGGGATTATGTTTGTTTCTTTTTAGGAATTCATTCCATTATAAAGGATACTCATGACAATATAGAAGTACTTGACTTTTGAAGGACTCCTGTGGAAAAATAACCTGTGCAAATTTACCCAGATTATTCTGTAGGATATTACATAATGTCCTAGGAAGATCCTTGTGTTGAATTTATTTTGAGTCCAGATCCTTAACAGCTTCTAGGTCTCCTTCTTATAACTTAAGTTGCAATGTCCCAGAATATTAAATAATGTATGCTAAGAATGGCTTTTATTTCTTATCACCAGCTTCCAGCATTTTATGTCCTGTTCATCAGCATATCTGTGTTTTCTCTACTTCTTCCAGTCAAATATTTTAGAAGTCGATATTAGACATTATAGCATATTCCATAAAAAAAGTTTTAAAACCTTATTTATTAGCAATTTCTGGGTCACTGTATTTGAGCAAGAGTACCCAGCATTAAATAACTACAGTTCAATCTAGGATCCTGATGTTTTGAATCACCCTTTAGATTCATAGTTATTGCTTCTAGTTTTGTTAAGTGTTTTCATATGGTTCTGTCACGGAGAGTTCATTATTTTCCTTCAGTAATATCAGGTCTTCAAAGGGAAAAAATGGTACAAATTCATATTCTTCATGAATGTCTCCCATAGTGCTCTGGGATATATGAAATCATGCCCTTTAACCATACATGGGTGATCCTGATAAATCACAAAAGTATTTAAATTATTAATCAGCAGCAAATAATGCATTATAAAACTATCTCAAAAGAATTTGTGCTTAGTACAGTTCTACCCCTGGAGAATTCTCTGAAATAATTCAATTTACTACATATATACTATTGGTTGTGTGTCTTAGAAGATAGAAAGAGTCAGAAACAAATCTTTTGTTTATGCTGCTACTATTAAACTTGGGGGTTGGACAAAAGAGCACATTTTTATAAAATGAAGTGTAGTAAGGTATTTTTTGTATAAGAAGAACAATAAAAATTCTTTGTTGGAGTGTGGGGTTTGGTGACTCAGAAAAGAAACTATTCACAGCCTAAAAAAGAGAGAGAGAGAGAGAAAAGAAAAGACCAGGAAGTCTAAACTAAAAAGGCTACACTTGAAATGAAGGGCAAGGTGAATTCCACCCTCTCTATATTTATATTGAGAGGGCAGAGTTTAGTTGCCCTGACCTCAGCATTCCTAAGTTGGATTACTAATTCCACCATTGGTGTAATGAACTGAACAAGTAATATAATGTTTCTACGCCTCCATCATATGTTGTATATGATAGAGACAGTAGCATGTTAACACAGATGCTGTGAAGCTTAAATGAGAAAACATTTATAAAGCATGTAGCACAGCCCTTTGTATATAGTACATGTTCAAAGTTTAGTTCTTATTAGTAGTTATAATAATAATTATAATTACTACATGTACTAGTGGGGAAGGTACAACAGTAGTAAAACAAATATGAGCAAAACCCAGAAACAACAGCATGAACATTTTTGAGAAACAGTAGAAGATAGTTTAGATTGGAGCATATGGTTCATTTAGAGAACAGTGACAGGGTGGCAATGCTGGAAAAGTTGATTGGGGATTTATGGAGGGGCTTAAGTTCCGGGTTAATAAATTTATAATTAATTTGGCATACAATAATGAGTCACAGAAGTTAATTGAGCATGGAAGTGATACAATTTGACCTGTTCTTTAGGAAGATTTGTCATGGACTTCAGTGGAAAAATAAAAGAGGCAAGAAGGCCAGTTTGAAACCTATTAAAGTAGTCATTGCAAAGGGAATAATATCCTTTATAATAATAATAGCTATATTAGTGGAAATAAGTATTACAGAAGGATTACTGAAGAAAACACTGCATACTGGCTTTGGGGAGAATGTAGAAGATAAAAAGTTTAAGTTGACTAACACTGCTCTCAACAACTGGAAGTCGAGTAGGAACTATAAATAAAAACTGGGAAGCAAGGATTGGGGGAAATTTATTCTGTGGAAAACATGGCACTTTTTGATTGGTACATAATAAGCTTGATGAGTCAATGAGATGTACAGTGTAAGGAAACAAAGGCAGTTAAAATCCAGGCTGAGCCTGAAGAGAGAGCTCAGGGCTATAAGCAAATATTTTGGAGCTATTCATGAGTGTCGGTTTAAGACATCAGAGAAGTTAAACCTTAAAGAATAATGGTTTAAGAAAGAAAATAAGAAGACTGAGAGGAGACCCCTAGTTCTTTTCCTTTAGCTCTTCTAAAAAGTTCTAATACAACTGGGTCAGGTAGGGAAAACCATCTAAATTGTAGACTTCTACAACTAATTGCTCCAAACCTTAGCATACACACATCATACAGATCAATAAGACATCATATGCCTGCTCATTCCCAGTTCAAGTTTGTTTATAAAAACTATGCAGTCTTAGAGAAGTAACCAATGTGAGCAGCTACATGATCTACTATCTACACTGAGTGATGAAGTAATAAATTGGTGCCTTACCCAGGAATTCTTCGACCGTTTCAGAATTAACTCCTTTCCTCTCATGATTTCTTCAGTATATAGTGTTGAAACCCCTTCTTGATTTCATCCCTAGATTATCCCTTGAGGTAGAACTAGTCTGTCCAAGAGATTTGAATTTAGTTTTCACTTTATTTTTTCAATTGCACTCATATTTATAACACCATTAGTTTAAGTCGCCTTTTATGCTCCCCAGTTGTAGCTCTGCTCCTTTGGGACAAACTGCTCTTGACTCATTCCAGCTTTAAGATCACATTCTTTCAAATATTAAAAGTTCAATCAAACATGCATGTCCTCTGAGTTCACTGAACTTAACATTTAATTTGTGATTATATTGCTTGTGTCAGCAATATAATAAATAATCCCTTCATCAATATTTTCCAATTAATACTGATGACAGAAACATGAGGAACTCCTATTTTTCACTGGACATACAAAAAGAAAGAAAAGGTAGAACTTTCAGAAAAGGAGAAAAAGGAAATTTCACAGCATGAAAAATTCCATAGAGGAAAAACTTTTAATTAAATGTAGTTGTCAAAATATACAATAGTATAAATAATTTAATATTTAGTATAAATAATAGTATAAATTAGTATAAATAGTATAAATAATATTAATAGTATAGTATAAATAATTTGTAAGAGGCACTTGGTAATTTAAAAGTTTTTGTTAACAGCTGAAGGATGCATTACTAAACACTATTAATAGAGAAAATCATATGACAAGCTAGAGAAAATAGAGTCAGTAAATGTAGACAGTTCTTTCAGGACTTAGGTATTTCTGGGAGAAGATTGGGATTTTCAGATAAATATAACTACCCTATCAATGGGGTTAATCATTATTGGTCTTGATTATAATATTGTGGGCAGGACAAGGAAAAAGGGGAAAATAAATTATAGGATGGTAAAATACTATTTAAAATACTTTAAAATAGTATTTATAGTATATTAATATTAGTAAATACTAATAATAATATATGGTTCTAATGTCTTTAAATTGAATTATTTGCTACAAACATTGAACCTAAAAACAAACAAATCAATATTTATAGTCTTGACATTTTACTCATGTTTCGGGATCCTATTTCCAAATAACAGGTCCAATCCCACATCTCTCATCTCAATGTGGCAACAAAAAGTTGATTCTTTAAAACATTTCCTATAATTATTATTTACTGTCATTTTTATTTCTGAAACTGTATTTCTTTTCTTTATCTCACTAGGCCTGGAAAAAAATGCCACAGATTTCTAAGAGACCATTTTTGACAGCCTTTTTTATTTCATTTCATTTTATAGACAGTTAAGATTATTAATCCCAAAACTTTCAATATTAACATTTTGTCTACAGGGCAATCTCTACCATTCAGGAAAACATAAATTGAAGTGCTCAGCATTTGTTAACATTCCCAGGTGTTATGCTGTGGTCATTCTAGACTTTATATCCCTCTTGTCTAGATGGACCATGACTATGAAATCCTAATTTTTAATTTGCTGTGATCTTCTATTTTTCTTGAATTTTCTAAATCTTTCTGTAACTAACACACCTATTCACAATTTATAGAAGTTTACCTTATATTTTACCAAATACTTTCATATGTATGTCATACACTATAATCAATATTACTGTTATCTCTTAATCTCTCCTGTCCTGGGTATTGAAGCTGGTCAATTCCCTACAGATAGAACAAAACAATATATTACTATGTCTCTAAATCCATCCATAGATAAGTACTTCCATATATGTTATATCTTATTCTCATTTTGTACCTGAGAAAAAGTGTGTTCAGAGAGGCTAACTGATTTGTCCACATAATGCAGTGTGTATGTTGTAGGGGAAATCTCCAAATTCTGAGCCTAGGCCATTTCTCCTACTACAAACTCTTTTCTTTCATTTCCAATTACTTTCTCCATATAAATATAAAAACCCAACACTACAACACAAAGTGATATTATATAGATTAGCATTTTTATTTTCTATTTCTTCAAGGAGCTGAAGTGTTGGCATTAAATAAGAACTTTGTGTTTGACTTTGCTTTGGATAATACACCAGTTAAGAGATTTAAGCTTCAATCATATAGGATAATAGATGATCTGCTGAAGAAAGAAATTGATTTTGAAGTTGTAATTTACTTGAAGTGTTTTGATGATCTCATAAAATACAGGCACATAATTGAAGTTATTTAGGATTTCATGGCTCTCTTAAAGCTTGAATTACCACTTTAGTGCCAAAGTCCCCAGGAAAGAACCACAGGTTCCTATATTACAGACTATATATTTATTGCACTGTGAACATATTTCCTGTTATAAGAAAGAAGCTTTTTCTTCACCCTCTTCATCTATTATTCATTACCTCTCTCTCTCCCTCTCTCAATTTCTCTCTCTCATTTTTTCCCTCTTTCCTTCTCATTCTCTCTCTCTGTCTCTCTCTCTGTCTCTTTACCTGGCAAGTGGTCCACTCCCATGTTGTTTGTGTGTCTGGCCCATGGCTGACAGTTCTATTAAAAAATGGTTTTATTTAGGCTAGTGGAAATAACCCTGTACGTATCACCTCTTTAGCTCTCAGGCATTTCTCTTGAAAACAATTCTAGTGTTGTATCAGTATATGGGAATTTTTCATTTTCCTTTACCTTTTATCATTTGATATATTTAAGCAAGGATAATAACATCCAGAAAGAGGGCATAAAAGAACAGTCTTCTCTGCCTAGTCCCTTCTAAGGGAGGAGGGTAGAAATGGTAGCTTGAGAAGCTTGAAGCGTTGCTCTTCTGCAGTGGTCTTCAATCCTGGAGGCAGAATAGAACCACCTGGAACGCTTCGGAAACCACCCAACCAGATAAATCAGAATCTCTGGAGGACATAGATTTTTAAGCTCCCCAGATGATTTCAATGTGTAGCAAAGTATACTAAACATAACTCTAGTGGAAGTCCCTTTATCAGAAACATGACAGCATTGGAAAGCATTATCCTCTGATAATGTGTTAGTGTGTGTATATATAAGTAGTTATGCAGGTAGACAGAGAAATAGAAATAGAAATCAAATAAGAATATAAATTATACTTCTCAATTGGTTCAAAACCTAGAAAAATAAAAGCAAGTATTGTGATTAATTATCATTGACAAAATTCTTACTTCAGTTGATAGGCTGTCTGAAACACATTTGATCAACATTTTTCAAAATGTGGTACATAAACTCATTTATGATGAATACAATCATTTAGGTGGCAAAAGATGAATTTGCTTTACTTTAATAATTTTCACATATTTTAAAGTGTAATAGAAACTTACATGTATCCTATAAAAATACAAGATTTTACTGACTTCTTTGTTTAAAATGAAGCTCACATAGAAATCATTGCAATTATCCATTTTATACAGACTACATAATTTACAGATGACATTTAGTCTTACCAGTGAAGGTTCTAAACTATTCATTTCTGTATCTTTGTCGGTTGTTGGAAATATAGATTATATAGATGCTATGGATCATGTGTGTGGATTTTTGAAAATTAAATTTCAAAAAACTTCCTGCATTCTTTTACAGTGATAAGTCTAAATCACCTTTAAAAGTGAATGATTATTTAATTAATCAAGTGTGTATAAGTACATATAATAACTCAAACTGGGACTACATTTTCATTGCTGTTGTGATGATAGTTATGTTTCTTGAGACACCACTAAGCCATGTTTAAAATTGGAATTTTTAAATTGTAGTGGTGCAGATTTTAATTACTCATGGTGATTATAATAAAATATTCATATGATCTTTGTATAGATATGAACACCAATTTAATGAATCAATTAAATATTTTGGTATTTCTTAACTACCAACTGCAAAATAGTTCATGCAAAAATTATAAATTTGATTTTTGAGTGACAAAGAGAGTAGTTCTATTTAGTTTTCTCTCATCTGTAAAGAAACATTCATAAATTCTGATATTAAATATTAACATTTGCAATATTTTGAAACCAAAAAAAAAGAAAAGCTACTATATAAAAATATCTAATTTTGTTAAAAAAGAATAAAATATTCAAGTACCATAAGAGAAAAATATGCAGTGTGACTTGGAATAATGATGGAAAAACAGCAACAGCTAGATGTCATTTATAGTGTTGTATTAAATTACAAACACTGGAGCCACAAAAGTAATTGTGAATCACTTTTTTTTTTTTTTTGGTACGCGGGCCTCTCACTGTCGTGGCCTCTCCCATTGCGGGGCACAGGCTCTGGACACGCAGGCTCAGTGGCCATGGCTCACTGGCCCAGGCACTCCACGGCATGGGGGATCTTCCCGGAACAGGGCATGAACCCGTGTCCCCTGCATCGGCAGGTGGACTCTCAACCACTGCACCACCAGGGAAACCCCTGTGAATCACTTTTAAAAACATATTTTTTGGATGGTAAAAGTACAAAATGTAGCAAAGCATGAATAATGTTTAATTAGTTTCCTCTGTTAAATACCATAATTCATTACAGAATTATAGATATGACTGGAATCTTGATTTATCAATGACTACACCTAGAATGAAAAGCTAATAGTCTTCACTGAAGACTGTTTATACTACAAATACTTTGAACTCAACTAATTATTTGGTATTTATCAGACAATAGCTGTATAAAAAATTCCAAGTTTTGAACAATAAATTTTGTAAATTTTTCCCACATCTAAAAATTAAAAAGATAATTTTCAAAATAATTGATAACTTACTAATGTGAAGATAAACAAAATACAGCCTAGAAACTACATATTGGAACATGCACTGAGGATGCTAAAACCATAATTTGTCTCTTAAGAATATTGTTCCTCAAATAAAGTTAGACATTACTTCAATTTTGCTACTTTGGGTGCAGAATAGACTCAGATATACACACATGGGAGCACACCTCACCAGGTGCACTGCATGAAGAAACGTGTTATTCACATTAAGGTCAGGTTACCAGATTTTTATTTTTTCTCTCTTTCTTTGTCTCTTTCTGTCTCTCCCTCTGTCTCGCTGTCTCTCTGTCTTTGTCTTTCTCTCTCTCTTTGAGACCATAAACAACTCTTATTTTCTAGTGATGCTTGCTTGCTGGCCTTTCATGCATAATAGTACTCTGCCCATATTGAGAAATGAATATAATGTTGTCCAAGTAAGACTTCATTTCAGAGACAATGCATACATGTTTTGTTTAGCTTTACATTTTAGCAGATGTAATTTCACTTGTCTTTAGAGGCATGGTTATAAAGGAAAAATTAAACTTGATGATTACAAAAAATTGGAGATACATGCCTAGGTTTATATAATTGGTTTCGTATTATCATCTAAAAACCCACTAACAATATTCTTAATGTTATGAAGACATTTTTTAATGGCTTACCCTTATTTTCCCAAGTGAATTAATGTTGGTATGTGGATGAGAAACTTTGTCATTACTTTGTGAGCATCACCAGATAATGTGAACTAATCAGAAGAAAAATAGTATCTGGAACTTGTTCAGAAAATGTTTTGAGGTGAATTGGTTGAACAAAATTTCTGCTGTTTTTTTTTAAGAAATTAATGTACAATAACATAGCTCATCAGAGAACAGGCAGCTTTGGGCCTTTTATGATTGTACATCTATGAGTTGAACATCTCAGAGACAAGTAGAAATAAAACTATAGAATAGAATTGAATTCTTGTGTTAGAATTACTTATTTTTAAATGAGTGACATCAAGTAAAGTATCCATTTTATTGACTGATCAGAGTCAGCCTCATTCTTTTCTTTAGAATGATTTTCAGGTATATATTTTTGTAAATTGGGTCAAGTCTTTCTTTTGTAATTAGTGTCACTTTAATCTGTTTTTATGTTAATTATATGTTTTTCTTCTTTTTAATTGCATATTGTGATTTTTTAGTTGCATTAATTTGTTATGGTGCTTCTAATTTGCAAGTGATATTTCCCTTTAAAGTGATATTTCCCTTTAAAGAAAATGGAATAAAATAAAATTCTTAAATAAGTCATTTAAATTTAAGATATAAGTTGATTTAAATAAATAATAATTATAATGACAGGCAGATACACTCAAATAGCTAAGATAATATGCAAATGACTGAAGCTGCTAAATATTCCACATATTTCACCTCCCACCTGTTTTAATCAACTTATTTCCTCAAATTATTTTCCTCTTCATGAATATAGAAAATAAAATGATGAGAAGAAAAGAATAGATGTGTTGGAGTAGAGCAGATAGAATTAGCAATTTACCTATTTATCTGATTGGTAGAGGTTGTTTCTCTGGTTCAGGGAAGGGACAGGGGGAGTAAAAAATTCTCACTTTCACTGAAAACTGACTGGCTTTCTTCTTCTTTTTCACCCCTCCCCCTACCATTAACGTCTCTATCCTTAGTAGTGTACTCTAATGTAGTTTAAACTTTTAAACAAGCACTGGGTAGCAATTTTTTAAGTGTTATATATTTTAAATCATACAAATTTTAAACAACATAATGAACACATCATCCAGTTTTAGAATTATGCCGTATTTGCTTTAAATTTTCTATTAGTCAATGACACAAATACAACTGTATCCCCACTTGTAACATGTTTTAAAGCCTTTCTCATTCATTCCTTCTTCTCTAAAGGTAGCTGATTTCTTGAAATTTCTATGCATTTTAAGCACCTATATATTTATGCGAATATATTTATCTTTAAAAATAGTGTTAAGGGCTTCCCTGGTGGTGCAGTGGTTGACAGTCCGCCTGCCGATTCAGGGGACATGGGTTCGTGCCCCGGTCCGGGAGGATCCCACATGCCGCGGAGCAGCTGGGCCTGTGAGCCATGGCCGCTGGACCTGCACGTCCGGAGCCTGTGCTCCGCAACAGGAGAGGCCACAGCAGTGAGAGGCCAGCGTACCGCAAAAAAAAAAAAAAAAAAATAGTGTTAGTTATGTTTTTTTAATTCACATAAGTGTATTGTATTATTCATAATGGTTTTTGACTTGTTTTTACTTAAGACACATGTTTTAGAATTGCTTGTTTTTATATAAGGAGAAGTACAGTTTATAAGTTGTAGTTACTATGCTGATTCCTTTGAATAAATATACTATATTTTATTTATGCTTTCTTCAACTGCTGGGCACTGTATTGTTTTCTAGTTTTCAATATTATAATAAATTATTTCTTAATTATTTTTGTGCATGTATCTCTTTTGTGCATATGTAAAAATGTATCTAAGACATATCTAGAAGTTAGAATTGATCAATAATCCATCATATCCATCTTGAAATTAAAAAAAAACACCAAACTGTTCTCAAAAGTGCTGTGGTCTTTATATCTTATTGCACTGTAAAGAAGCTCAACCTTTTTAATCCTTGATACAAGTTGATAATATCACACTTTATAATTTTGCCAATCTGATTGATATGAATTTATTTGTTTTCTTTACTGCTAATCGAGAGTAACTTTCATATGTATATTGGCTATTTTTGTTTCCTCCTCTGTTAATTATCTGTTTTTATCCTTTGTAAAATTCTCTCTTTAGGCTTTTGTACCATCTTTAATATATTGAATCAAAGACATTTCTGAAAATTCTGAATATTCATCTTTTGTTGGCTATGTGCATTGAAAACATATTTTCCCAAATTTGGCTTTTTTCCAAACTTACTTATACTTTGCCATAATGATAAGCAGTTTTAACATTTACTCTGATCAAGGTTTTTTTTTTCTTTTCTTTTTTTTTTTTTTTACATCTTTATTGGGGTACAATTGCTTTACAATGGTGTGTTAGTTTCTGCTTTATAACAAAGTGAATCAGTTATACATATACATATGTTCCCGTATCTCTTCCCTCTTGCGTCTCCCTCCCTCCCACCCTCCCTATCCCACCCCTCCAGGTTTTTTTTTTCTTAATAGATTGTTCTATCCTGTCATTGAGAAATACTTCCATCCCCTGAGGATATGAAAACATGCTTCTACATACAAGTCTAAAAGTTCAAAGTTTTTATTTGACAAATAGTCTAATAACTATCTAGATTTTTGGGGAATGATATTAGTTGGCAGTAATTTTAATTTTCCTTTGGAGTGCCTATTGCGTCAGCACCACTTATTGAATATTTGAATTCATTCCCACTAGTTTGTAATGCCTCTTCTCCATCATATTTCAAGTTTCCTTAATGGGGTTACTTTATTGGTTCTCTATTTTATAGTGTTGATATACTTGCTATCCACTCTGCTGATTCCACTTCAATTTTTATTACTATAACTTCAATAAATTTCAGCAACCAGTAAAGAAAGCCTATATTTTCCTCATGTTTCTTCTTTGAAAATAATCTTAGCTCTTCCTGCTCCTTTATTTTTCCATATAACATTGGGGTTAGTTTTTGATTATGTGTTGAGACTTTGGAAAAAAAAAATGTTGAGATTTTAATTAAAACTGCTTGGAATTCATATGTAAATTTGGAAAAAGTTGATATGACACAGTTAGTTATAATATAATTGATATGTCGCGCATGCTGTGGTTTTTAGAATTCTTATTCATGGACATGGCAGTTCTATGTTGCCTCCTGCAGAACTCTCAATACAGAAACAAGTTTGCATCTGTAGTTAAGAGATCTCATAACATAGTGATGTTGGGGCTATTCCAAGTCCAGTACCTGGCTTGTTCCTACTTGGCTGCATGTTTTTGTGCATGCTCACTCCAACCTCCCTTTCTAAGCCCATTTATATAATCCACAAACCCAGGTAGAAGTAGATTGCTGTTTCTTAGCTTCTTGAAATATGAGTGCATAGCCCCAGATTTTAAGCAATGAAACTGACATCAGTTTCCTGCCTTGAATGAACCAGTTTTTCTCAATTTTTCTCAGAAGCCACCTCTTCTGTATGATTATAGGAATCAGAGATTACATGAAGGCAATCAGTTTCAGTTCTCGGAACCCATGTGTTTATGTTCCATTTTGTGTACTTGGACAAGTTTATTCTGTTGTTTGGTGCAGATATATTTAATTCATTTTATTTCAATATTTAATTTATTATTGTTCTCTATTTGGGGCTGAGGGTCTGAAAATATTAACTTAAAATTCCATATTGACTGGAAGTAAGTGGTTAATAATTCTTAAATGTTTGTGGTATGAGCTCTTGTTTTTCTTTCTCCTTTTTTTTTTTTTTTTTTTGCTTTCAAAAAAAGTTGACAGTATATTGGGGAGATCAGAAAACAAAATCATTTTGAATCAGACCACTGGAAAAATATTTGTAAGGTAAATACACCGTGATACTTTTTTTTTTTTTTTTTTTTGGTACGCGGGCCTCTCACTGTTGTGGCCTCTCCCGTTGCGGAGCACAGGCTCCGGACGCGCGGGCTCAGCGGCCATGGCTCACGGGCCCAGCCGCTCCGCGGCATGTGGGATCTTACCAGACCAGGGCACGAATCCGTGTCCCCTGCATCAGCAGGCGGACTCTCAACCACTGCACCACCAGGGAAGTGCTGTGATACATTTTTGAAACTATCCCTTATAGTCTGATAGATTTACTTAATGGTGAAGCTTCCTTTACACATTTATTACAATATCAATGATGATACAAATTTATTAGAGATTTGTAAACTATTTCTTAAAGATGTTAATTAGTTTAAGTTTTTATTCACTATCAGTTGAAACTGGTTGAAAATAACTGTTGTGTGCTCAAATTTTACAGTGGAATTTGGTTTTTAGTTGTAATAAAAATTATCTGAAGACTTAGCCTTAGGTAATATAAATCATAATGGGAATTAAAGTTATACTTGGCAATAATGATGTCAGATAAATGTAGCCATAACTACAATAGTCGTTGACATTGATGTGGATCTATAAATGTATATATGTAAAATATATACCTATATATACACACATATAAACATATTCATAGTAAAATGAGGAGATACTCATGGCAATTACAGTCTTTACTTCTGTAACTGGTCACATCGTCATAGTTGTTATTTAAAACTACCTGTTTTCACTACCCGTTCATTATTTCCTTTAACTTCAGCAATCGCCTCAGCTAGTCATGGTTCTTTACCTGGTGGGTTACCCAAACCTTCACCCCTGAAGGGTCTGGGCCATTACTAGCCCTGCCTTGATTGTGTTGTAGTTTTCCATTCACCTTAACTTCAGGGCATGATGCTCTAAGGGATCTTCTATATTCCAGACATACTCCTCCTCACCTGCATGGTGAAATAGCAGTCCAATTTCTCCTTAGTATTCAGGATCAATTACCCAGCTAGCACAATAACTCCCTTCTTTGCCTGGTAATTCAGAGGTAGGAGGAACCCAAAGTTGCCAGGTGGAAATCCTAACTTCAGTTCAATGGAATCATTATTGTGTCCTGGTGGAAGCATTCCTTCCTCTGGAACTAAGGCCTCTAGGCTTCAGGAGCATTAGATCATGGGAATAAGAAGTAAAAAAAAAAGAAAAAAAGAAAAGAAAAATGTGCTAATGAATCACTAGGGATAATAGTGAGTGGTGGCACTCTCATTTCCACCCCTTGAATTAAACCGCTTTCCTGGACCTATAAATCCTGGTTAAGGGATAAGGAGCACAAAATACTGGGTGCTGATTCAGAGCATAAACAGCCTCATGGTGAACCTTGCCCCAGCCTTGCCCCAGCCCTGCCCTAACTGGCCTTTTTCAACAAGGCAATTTTACCATTCTATCAAACCCATTGCTTCAGGATGGTGAGGAGCATGGTAAGACCAGTGAATTCCATGCGACTCGGCCCATTACCATTTCTCATTTGCTGTGAAGTGAGTTCATTGATCAGAAGCAATGTTGGGTGAAGTACCATGATGGCAGATAAGGCATTCTGTAAGTACACAGATGGTATTTTTGGTAGAAGCATTGCATACAGGGAAGGCAAATTGATACACAGAATATATATCAATTCTAGTAAGAACAAAACATTTCCTCTTCCATGATAGAAGTGATCCAATGTTACAAACCTGCCACTAGGTAGCCATAAATGCAAGCTGTAAAAGAGAAGGCAGTGTAGCAGGAGTGGAAACCATGGACATTTGAGATATTTCTTCATGTGACTTGGGCTTACAACATCTGCTCGGGCCTGATCACGTATATACCATTTTTATTTGGTGATGGGGTGCTGCTGTGCATGCCAAACTATGGCTTGATGAGTCAGAAAACACACATTTCATCATAGCAGATCAAGTCACATAGTAACTGGGTGGCTCATGGTGAAGCATTCAGTCTCTACTAAGGTCCAGTGGAGGCCAAGAACTATTTCTGAAAAGGGAGGGTAGTTATCCACAGAGGTTGGCAAGTCTTTGCTCCTAAAACCTAGGGACCTTTGTTGTGATTAGGGGTCTGCCAAGGTCCACAAACAGCAGCCCTATCTGCTACTGCAATGTCAAGCACTATTGGACCTGTGGATCATACAGCCTAAGTGGCAGAATAGCCTGGACCTGCTGCAGAGCCTTCTTTTGGTCCACTCTAAAGTAGCAGTTTTTCAGGTCACTTGAGACAGTGACACAGCCAGATGAGGATTATATTGCTTTCAAAATCCAAAGATGCCCACTAGGCATTGTTCTTTCATGGTTGTAGGAAGGGCCAGATGCAACAGCTTATTCTTTACCCTAGAAGACAAATCTCAACATGCTCACATCACTGCTCCACTAGAAATGTCACTAAGGTAGAAGGACTCTGAACTTTTGTCAGATTTATTTTCCATCCTCTAGCACACAAATGTCTTACCAATAAGTCTATAATAGTTACTACTTCTTGCTCACTAGGTCCAATCAGCATAATGTCATCAATGAAATTGACTAGTGTGCTAACTCATGGAAGGAAAAGGTGATCAAGAGCCCTGTGAACTAAATTATGACATAGGGATGGAGAGTTGATATACCCCTGAGCTAAGACAGTGATAATGTATTGCTGGTTTTGCCAGTTGAAAGCAAATTGCCTCTTGGGACCTTATTGACAGGGATGGATAAAAAGCCATTTGCCAGCTCAATAGCTGTGTACCAGGAACCAGAAGAGGTATTAATTTTCTCAAGCATTGAAACAACATCTGGTACAGCAGCTGTAATTGGAGGCACCACATGTTAAGCTTATGATACTCCACTGTTATTCTCCAAGACCTGTCTGCATTTTGCATAGGCCAAATAGGTGTGTTGAATTGGATATTGTGGAAAGAGATATCCTGAATCTTTCATGTCCCTGATTACATCTCTGCAGGCCTTCCAGGAATGCAGTACTGCTTTTGGTTTATTATTTTCCTAGGTAGAGATGATTCTAGTGGTTTTCATTTGGCCTTTCCCTCCATAATAGCCCTCACTCCAGAAGTCAGGAAACCAGTATGGGGATTCTGCATTTGCTAAGTATGTCTATTTCAATTATGCAGTCTGGAACTGGGGAAGTAACCACAGGATGGGTTCAAGTACCCACAGGCCCCACTGTGAGATGGATCTGAACTAAACCTCTGTTGGTTATCTGACCACCAAAAGACCCTACTTTGACTGGTAGATCACAGTGATATTTTGGGACTCCTGGAATTAGTGTCAGTTCAGAGACAATGTCCATAGTCCCTGAAAGTTTGATTATTTCCTTTTCCCTGATGCAGTTACCCTGGAAAAAGTCCCTGGGTCCCTTTGGGTAAGGCTGGAAGAAAAATTAACAATATTTGCTTTTGACAGTATACCAGGGTCCTTCCTCAAGTAGGCCCAGCCTCCCTTCATTCAATGGTTCTGAGTCTGTAAACTAGGTCATTTCTGGGAAATGACTGAGGAGCTATGACTCTCTTTTTTATGATTCCTATTAGACTTTTGTTCATTTGACCTAGAACTTTTCTGCTTATACAGATCAATTAAGAATCTAGCGGGGTTCCCATTTGTTTCACTTCTAGGAACACCATAATCAACTAGGCAACACCATAGGTCTGTGTGCCAGAAAATTTTCATTGCTCCCTCGGCTCTGCTGTCCATTATAGTAACCGCACCTTTCCTTTGGTGTTTGACTGCCACCACTTGGCCTCTGGCAGCTGAGATCCAGTTACCTCCCACTGCATTTAGGTTTCCCAATTCAATGACTGTACCTACTGTAAGGTCTAGCCTGCAGAGAAGAGTGATCACAAAATTCTTTGGGGATGTCAAGGCTCCCTTCACAAATTTATTTCTCATAGTCATGGTGTAAGATATGTCTCCTGGAGTCTCCCAGGATGGGTGAGTAGGACTTAAATGACAAATCTACTCAAACATTCCAAACTCCTTGAACCTTTCTATCCACATTAAAACTAGGCAAGTTCCTGACATTTCTAATATACTCACTGTGGACCACTTTGTGGTCTATGTTTCAGCCAACCAGCCAAGCAGTTAGATCCCTTTCTGACTCCCTGAGCTGCAATATTAAAAGCAGAATGACTCCTTAGTAAGACCATATCAGTAGATTCAGCTTCATCCAACATTGTGTTTGTCCCACACCCTTAATAAAAGTTCCCACACAATTTTCTCAGATTTCTGTCTGTATAATTCTTTTCTATCAGTAGTATAGCACACTTCCTCATGGGTCACACTTTGTATCTCACATCTAGGGGTCTGTTGGGACTTGAATCTAGTTATGGATCTAGAAGAAAAGAGGGTTAGTAGGATTGTGTCCTGAGGAGAATCAGCATTGTCTTGAAGGACATCTACCTCAGGAGAGGCCTTTACAGTTTCCTCTGGCAATACATTGTGATCCCCTCAGATAGGGGTGGAGCATCCACCTCCATTATTGGTGGGCAGTGTCCTCCCGGTGACAAAGAAGAATCATCAGAATTTAGAGGCTCAGTGTCTTTAGCTTCATCAGGGTTTCCTCACACATCCTCATTCCAATTTTCAGAATCCCATTCATTCCCAATAAATACAATAAATTCAAAGGTAGATACTCTACAATGCTCAGAGTTCAAGTTGTGATGTAATTCAGTCAGTCACAGGACAAGGCTCTACATTTGATTTTTACTGGTCTCAGCACTGCATCTATAGGAAATAAGTGTCTCCTTCCAGGCACCGATAGTAGCTTTAAGGTTATGAAGCACTTGAGCTGGGAATACCAGTCCCTGAGCTCATCCTTTTAGTTGCCCTCTTTGTTCAATGACATTAGGAGCAATCAGTCAATTTCAATATATTTTTTAGTTTGACAAAAATGCTCCAAAGTATCATATACACAGCCACCAAGATCCTTGATTTTTATAAGTGGTTGATTAAGAGTATCCAATGGTTATATTTTGCATTACTGAAAAATCATGCCATGGACTAACAGTGCTCTCTTTATTACTGAAAATAGAGTAATTAGCATCTTTAAATCTAATCATATTAGAGAGTCAAATTCAGAAACCCAGAACCAATGCAGAAAACTTATTCTTAAAATTCTATTCCTCTAGAACTACTCTCAGTGTCAAAATCTATATTAGAGTTCTCCAGAGAAACAAAACCAATAGAATATATATAGGAATCTGTATCTATATTTATATTCTCTTTCTATATTTATATCTATATCTCTAGAGCTATATTTATATCTACATTATATATAAATAACTAAAAAATGTAACTATTCTTAGATTCATTTTGGATTGTTCAGTCTTAAATTTTATTCATTTTGAAAGATAGTTTTACTGAGTATAGAATTCCAGGCTGTCACATTTTTTTCAGCATTTTGATATGTCATCCCAGTGCCTTCTTTCCTCCATGGTTTCTAACGAGAAGTAAAGTGTTAACCTTATTGAGAACTTGTTTGTGATGCATTGCTTCTCTCCTGTTGCTTTGAGGATTCTCTTTGTATTTGGACTTCCAGTGTTTTATCTTGATGTATAAAGGGTAAAACATTGGTGTTGATTTCTTTGAGTGTATCTTATATGAACTCATTGAACTTCTTAGATGTTTAGATTAAGGTTTTTCATTGAATGTTATCAAATTTCATTTCTTACATTTTGAAATGCATTTCCTCAAAATATAAACTCTTGTCTTTTTTATCCTCCAAAAGAAGTTTTAAAATGTTATCTCAGGGCTTCCCTGGTGGCGCAGTGGTTGAGAGTCCACCTGCCGATGCAGGGGACATGGGTTCGTGTCCTGGTCCGGGAAGATCCCACATGCCGAGGATTGGCTGGGCCCGTGAGCCATGGCTGCTGAACCTGCGCGTCCGGAGCCTGTGCTCTGCAACAGGAGAGGCCACAAGAGTGAGAGGTCCGCGTACAGAAAAAAAAAAAAAAAATATATATATATATATATAAAATCTCAAATATAATTTTGCTCATCAATTATGGATACATAAACTTAAGTAATATAATCACTTCATTAAGATGTTTCAAAGTTAAAAAAAATAATGTCTCACATTTAAAATTTTGTCCATGAAAATGAGAAAAACCAAGGTTCCTAATAGCTTATCAACTGTGTGTGTCATGCACAAAAATGTTTTGTTTTTGACATCAGATATCAGAATAAAACATTTTTTCATGTGTATAACATCATATTTCTGCTTCTGTATTCCCTACAATATGCTCACCACCAAAATTCATTTTCCATCCATCACCATACAGTTGATCTCCTTTACCCATTTCACCCTCCCCCATGCCTCTTCCCCTCTGGTAAATACTACTCTGTTCTCTGTATCTACATGTTTGTTGTTGTGGTTTGTTTTGATCATTTACTTTGGTTTGTTTATTAGATTTTTATATTCCACATATAAGTGAAATCATATGGCATTTATCTTTCTCCATCTGACATTTCATTTAGCATAAGACCCTCAAGTTTCATCCATGGTGTCCCAAATTGCAAAATTTCATCTTTTTCTAAATGGTATACTATTTTATATATATATATATATATATATATATATATATATATACAGACACAGACACAGACACACATAAATCTCTCACATATTCTTTATCCATTCATCTGCTGATGGGCACTTAGGTTGTTTCCATATCTTGGCTATTGTAAATAATGCTGTGATGAACATGGGGGTGCAGATACCTTTTTGGATTAGTATCTTTGTATTTTTTGGATAAATACTCAAAAGTGGAATAGGTGGATCACATGGTAGCTCTATTCTTAATTTTTTGAGGAATCTCCAAAATTTGCATTTCCCTAACAATTAATGATGTTGAACATCTCTTCATGTGTCTGTTGGCCATCTGCATGTCTTCTTTGGAAAAATGTCTATTCAGCTCCTCTGCCCACTTTTAAATTGGGTTGTTTGTGTTTTATGTTGTTGAGTTGTGTCAGTTCTTTGCATGTTTTGGATATTAATCTCTTATTGGACATATCATTTGCAAATATGTCCTCCAATTTGGTAAGTGTGTTTTTGTTTCATTTATGGTTTCTTTTGCTGTGCAGAAGCTATTTAGTTTGATATAATCCCATTTGTTTATTTTTGCTTTTATTTCCCTTGCCTGAGGAGACATCTAGAAATTCAAATTAGTTATCTTATGCTGTTAAATAGCAAAGCCAAAAGCAAATTTAAAATTATAATATTTGTATAAATATCTGTATAGAATAATGCCTAAAGAAAAATTTTCAAGATTGAAAAAAATAATACATATGATGCTGTGGATCTCAAATATTTATAGCAACTCTAGGTCCTATATGATCCCAGTATCAAACACTCTAACATTTTTCTGCTTATAAGTCATTAGAATGTATAAAATTCCAAATATCTTAAGATTCAAACACTACCTCTTGCAACCAAGTTGAGAAAACAATTTTGGCAAACTATGAGTATGATATTTTACTTTGAATGGTTCCAGCAATAATATTATTGTAATACCCATTAACAAAATTATTCATCAGTGATTAGCAACAGAATAAACTATGTTTTTGGTAAGGCACGTATTTCTATTTTTATACCCCAAAACATGTACGTTATACTAAAACAGACATACATGCATATTTATAGCTTTTCTTAGGCATATATAACCTTAAAAAAAAATCCTTGAGTTCAAACTGCTCTCTCTCTCAGCACCCTTATTTTTAAAAATCTACTAAATATACAAATATGATATTTTCTAAAGTTTTGTTTTATAATATGCTCTACTACTGCATTGTGAGTGCTGTATTCTTCATTCATTAAATTTTGAGAAGGTTTCAGAGTCAAAATGAAACAAAACAAAACACAAATTTCATTTCTTCACAAACTGTTTTTTGTTTTATTCTCTATTTCTTATCCTTCTAGAACTCTTGTGATGCACGTATTGGTATTCCTGATGGTGTCCCTCAGATCTCTGTAGGTATGGTTATTCTTCTTTATTCTCTTTCTTTGATTCCTAAGTGAATAATATCTTTGATTCCTAAGTGAATAATCTCAGTCTCCCTGAATCTTTCTTCTGCCAGGAGAATCTTTTGTTAAGCCCCTCTAGTAAATTTTTTGGTTTCAGTTACTTTCTCTTTACCACTAGAATTTCTATTTGGCTCATTCATATTTATAATTTTCAATCTTCTTATAGACATCCTCTATTTGATGAGACATTGTTCTCTTACTTTCCTTCAATTCTTTAGGACATATTTAAACATATTAGAGCTTATTTAAAGTTTTTTTTTTCTAATATGTTTAGTATATAGGCTTAATTTGGATTGGGTTTCTATTAGCTGCTTATTTAGCTATGTATGGACATTGTTTTCCTGTTGTGTATGTATGTGTATCATAACTTTTCTTGAAACCTGGACATTTTAAATAACATAAAGTGGCAATTCTAGAATTCAGAAAATTCCCAGGTTTGTTGTTTCTGTTTGTTGTTTTTATCATAGAGCTACTTACATTTTTTTCCCCAAATCTCAAGTGAAATAATTGTATGTATTATTTTTTATTAAATTACAACCTTTTTTGAAATTTGTCCTGAATACCTTGATTTATGACTTTCTCTCACACCTACCTTTTATAAATAGTTTTAATTACTTATATTCACAGAATAGACATATCCTTCCACCACATTGGATTTTCCTGGATTAGTAATATTTTAATTGGTCAATAAAAATATAGATTTCTAAGTAGTTAGATGAAAATATAGATCACCTAAAAAAGTATTTCTTCTTATTCTATGCTGCTCTAGCCATCGCCTCATTTCCCATAGGGGGACATAATGAAGACCAAGTATGGCCAACACTCATAGTGGAGAAAGTTACAGAAAAAAAAAAAAAGGAATATTGATATCAGAAAGCTCTGACCTTATATAGTGGATATTGTCAATCCTGTCCTTCTTTGATAATAGAGAGGCATGTTATTTTTATTAACCTGCAATTTTATAAAATATGCTCTAGGGAAATGACATTTCTACCTTTACCTTTCTGGAATGTAAATAAATCTGAGTCAGGGAGGAAGATGTATCTAACTTTATTACTCAGAAATATAAGTATATATGTTCCAGGAAAACACATGGCTACATTTCCAAGGCTACCTGCTATGCACACATATTTGAAAATGCAGTCTGGAGAAAGTAAGGTATGATTGCTTTTGAAGATGTTCAGAAATCTGAGCGATTCATGGAGAACTGTCCTTCAAGAAGAGATAACTAAAGCCTTGGAACAAAGCAGTATATGTTACATGTCTGAATTACTTATGATCTGAATTTTGCATCTGTATTTTCAAAGGTCAAATGAGGTCTCTAGGTAAGTGGACTTGGAGACAGTCTCAGAAAGTGATGCTTGTTCTCAGTTTGTTGTATATAAATTAATATGGATGGATGCCAGTGAGCATGAATGAAAAGCTTGGCCCCCCACAGCCAGAAAGATTGATTAGATTCTTTCAAAACCCCAAGAAAATTGAGTTTTCACTGAGGAAAACTGAAGAAGAGGGAAAATCCTGAATTATTTAGTACCCCCAAATAAATGTGAAATACATGGAAGTGACTTTATTTACCTTGATTTTATTTTATTAATTTTTCTGCCCCCAGAAGAAGTGGAAACAGATTAAATGATAAATTCTTCTGTTAAAAAGAAATTTAATTTTTAACATTTTTTCTGTAATTTAGCTCTTGAAATTTATTCAAGCTGCACATATCTATGCATGCCCACACAATGGTACAAATTTTTAAAAGTATTTTTGTTTTATATTTATGTATTTTGATTAATTTCTTTAAGATAGAGACATAATTACTTGACAAAGTAAACAAATATTTTCAACTAACTACTTATATATTTCAAAAATATTTCCCAATTTTTTAAAAATTTTTAGTTAAATACATTCAGAATGAGTTCAAGAAAGAAAATGAGAAAAGGAATTGAGAAGTGAGATTAGAAATTATGTTGAAAACCTTGTGATAATAAGTGAAGAGATATGGGTTGATAGCCAGAGTTAATGTGGGCTCAGAAGATATTTTCTTCCTGGAAGATATTACAAAATATTTGTATGATACTAGTTAAAATCCATAGGAAAGAAACAAAAATAAGATTCAAAGATAGAGGGGAAATTCCTGAACTGAGGTCCTTCAGTTAGCAAGAGGAGAAAGATTCTAGTGCTTAAATATTGTAGTTGATCCTATATGTAATCAGTAAGGCTTCAAATATGATAGCAGGAATGACTGTTTTTTATATATATATATATATATATATATATATATATATGCATGAATAGATAGAGACATGATTGTAGAGATTTGTGGAGTTTCTAAGTTGATTTTGTTTTTTCTAGAAAAAAAAAGTAAGAATAAAGCCTGGAAATATGTGTTGGACATATGAGGAGAGAGAAGAAAGTATAAAATACTTGTCAAGGAAGAATGCTTGGACTAAGAACATATCGAATCAGTACAAGTCTGTGTTTTGTAAATGATTTCTGTGTGCACCCATGCTAACTCCCCTCTCCTTTCTGAGTAAATGGAAGATTACTCTTCCAGGCCACTTTGTAGTTAGGTGAATCCACATGATGCTCTATTCCAATGGCTATAAGTAGAAAATGCACGTGTAACTTCTGATCTGACATAAAATGGAAGCCACCTGTTGAAATGGTGACATCAGACTATGAACTAAGTCTTCATGCTGAGTTTTAGGTTGGAAGTGAGGTACCCTGGAGAAGTGACAATCTTGTAGCAGAATCGCATGGGTGGAAAACAAACTTATGTGTGAGAAATTTATCACAACTTTAAAAGTGTTTTCTCTAGTTAAATGCAGTAGCATGGGTCTAGGCACAAAGTGGACAGAATATTGAGTTTTTCTTGATATAGAGAAGGAAAAATGTTCAAGGAAGTTGAATTAGTATACAATGAAATATTCAAATGTTAGAGCAATGTATTTAAACTGGGTTAGGTGAAAAGCAAAGACATGAAAAGATAATATTTGGTGAAAACTTGCTGATCATAATTTGTATATTCTGGTAAGCTCATAGAATTGTTAATTTTGGAATAATAGAAAATGTTATATGGGAAGATGGAAGTGATGTATAGAAAAAGAGGCACTTGCAAGGGCAAATTTTAAGTGTAGTTGTATGAGCAAGTCCATGGGATGTCCGTAGAAGCAAGGGGCTGATATGGAGTAGAGGACTTTGGCAGAAAAGAATTAACAAATTAAGAAGCCAGAACATTAAAATTACAAAGAATTAAAAAAAAATAAGTGATTTGTGGTCAGTTGCAATGGGCGGTTTCAACTTGAAGATACAAGTCTTTTCTCAATTACTGCAAATTTTTGCATTTGTTTTATAATTTTTTCTCATCTTAAATAATTTTCTGTAAAATTCTTTTCTAATTTTCCTATTACTACTTTTGTATTAAGCTTCATATTGTATAACCACCATTGTATTATCATTTGTCTATTTCCTTTAAGTTCAGGAAAAATTTCTCAAACTATGTTCATAGTTAATAATATAATATTCTGCCTTTTCTAATATACTTGTTACTGTTTCCATTGTATAATATATCTGGCAATGGAATATTTTATATTCTAATCTATTATGTTATTTCAAAAGGTTAGACATGTAAGAACTACTTACAGAAGAAGCAAATGTGTCTTACAAGGAACCAATGTCAAATATCTACAAGATTTCTATATAGCACAAAGATGTACTTTATGCTTTTTAATGCCTACAGATCCCCATGTTAATATTCAAAAATTTTATATAGCTCCCTTTCTTCTCATTTTTTAGAGCTTTAGAAAAGTATTCAACCTAACATCCTCTACTTCATTTTCACTTACTATAGGAGATAAGATTAAACACTTTGAGATGTATATATAAATATATATATATATGTATACACACACATATATGTGTATTTATATACACATATATAATGACTACTCATTGTAGACTACAAAAACAATTATATCTAAATATAATTTTAAATTTATTTTAAAGTAATATATAAATATAATATAATAAAATATATTAGTATTAGAATTCAAGTCATTAAGAAAACTACTGAATTCTGTGTTAATTGGCAAAGTTATGTAGATGTATGCTAGATATAAAATATAAGACAAAGATGAATGAAAACAGTAATAGTTGGGAATAGCATAATAAACCAAGAAAAGTTAGCTGATTCTGGAAATGGTAATATTTTAATTAATAGAAAAATAAAGAAAGAAAAATTGAATTATATATTATCAAAAAATGAACTTGGACTTGATGGAAAAATAGGACCAATATTAACTAAAATAGTTTATGTGGTTTGTAAGTTTATATTGTATTTATGTTTAAAAACATAACTTACATAAATATTAACATAAACTTAACATGTTAAACTGAGGTAAGCATAGGAATAATATTCTATGCAATCCAGGAATCAACACCACACACACTTAAAACATTTAAAAGATTTTAAAAATGTATTAAAAGGGTTATTATTTTCAATATGAATGTAACATTAAGAGATAGAGTGATATCTGCTAAGAATACATTTATTTAAGAAATATAGGTGGAAATCTATTTGAAATAGTGTTTCTTAAGTCAGGAAGACTGGAGAGACCTTAACTTGGAATAAAATGATTTATACAGGGCTTCCCTGGTGGCGCAGTGGTTGAGAGTCCGCCTGCCGATGCAGGGGACACAGGTTCGTGCCCCGGTCTGGGAAGATCCCATATGCTGCGGAGCAGCTAGGCCCGTGAGCCGTGGCCGCTGAGCCTGCGCCTCCGGAGCCTGTGCTCCACAACGGGAGAGGCCACAACAGTGAGAGGTCCACATACAGAAAAAAAAAAAAAAGAGATTTATACATTGTTAAATTATTGTGAAAAGTGCTTGTTACAAGTTCAATACAAATATGAATACATGAATATATGGATGCATAATTTTTCTTATCCTTCAATAAGACATGAAGACCCAGTGTTTAGAAAGTGTCCACTTCCTTCCTTAAGATCACAACTATAAAAGAAAATATTTTTCATTTGAAATTTAGAAACAGGATAAGAGAATTAGCTTTTTAAAATTAAAGCTATTACTCTTGTCAGGGACAATATTTTTTATATATCTATGCATTTAAATGGAACCAAAATAGGCTTGTCTGATGAGATGTATGCCAAGATGAGCAAAATTAGTATTTTATATTATAAAAAGAGAAAGGTACATTTGTCTTTTATTTCATTTCCATCACTGAATTGTGTATTATATTATAACTAAATTTATTCTTTGTTACAGAGTTTATTCTTTCTTTACCATTTTCCTCCTCAAAATGTTGTCTATTACTTTTATGATAAGCATACACATAGTATTCAGAAAGACATTTACATTAATTCTTGTAATACTTTCTCAAAAATATTTAAACACATTTTAAATTTCAGAAATTCTGCTAGATTCTGAAGATAGAAGATAAACCCAATTACCTGGAAGATGGAGGAATATAGAAATATAGGTATTGAATTATGTAAATATAGCCATAGTCCAAAATAAGAATCATTTAAATTTAAAGGTTAAATTTCTTTCACCTAGTATAATGAATCCTCAAAATTTAATTTTCAGTTTGTTATCATGAAATAAGTCAAGGAATGTTTGCACAATGGATTGTGTGGACTGAAATTAACAATTATATATCATTTTACAATTTCAAAGCAAATAGAGGTGATATTTATACTGAAGTTTCTCTTTCCTTTTTGGCTTTGGGACTTGCCTCTATCCTCTTTCTTTTACATATTTTTTGTTGTTTTAATTTTAGTGAGATGTAATGTTTCCAAAATTTATATAAATTTTATCGTACTATAACTTGACATTTTCATTCTATACTATGCTTTAAAAAACAGCCCCCTTTATACATGTACCTTTAGTTTATTCATTGTAATTTTTGTAGGATGTTCCATTGTATAAATAAAGCACTTGTTAATTTATCCTAGAGCAGAACAGTTTTGATTTGTTTTGTTTAGCTACTGGAAAAAGTGTTGCAATGAACATCTTTGGCTATATTTTCTTGAATATGGATATGTGTTCAAGAATTTCTCTAAGTAGGCACTGAGGATTAGAATTCCTTTGTGGTTAGGGCATATATTTCTATCTGTCTAACATAGTCTTCTGCTGGACCTCATTTCTAACTTTAAGGTTAAGTTCATACTGTGTCAATTTGTTGGAGATAATAGTATTCCTTTGATTTGATGGATGGGGTTGGCAAAATTAAAAGTGTATTCCTCTTTCTTGAAATGTTTGTAATAATTTAGGAAATCTAGATATCACGACTAACCTTATCCAGAAAGGATGCATTTGCCAGCTTTCCTTCTTTCTGACAATATCACATATGTGTGCTGGATATTTAATGCTGTTTTACCACTCTTTGCAACTCTGATCCTTCCCAATCCATGGGAATTTTGAGAATCCATGTTAAATACGCATATGTGTTTTGTTATAGGGCACAACCATTATATCTCTAGATGACCTGTCCTTGGTTGTAATTTAGAGTGTGTAATTATTCAACTATGCAATTAGTACAATACAGGATTTCACAAATTATTTTTGATGTGTCTCTGTTAGAAACAGGCACAGATCTTACTCAACAGAGTAAATGGATCTGTCTTTGTTTTCATTTATCCACAATTGTTGCTTCAATTCCATCTGGAAACAGTCAATGTTTCTTTTCTTTCTCAAGGCTTTTACAGTAATCTGGGTTTTATGTTTTGTTTTTATGTTACCCACAAGCATACTGGAAACGTTTTACTACCTCACTATGATACAAATAATAAAGTCAATGAGATTGTGACAGATCAGTTTATTAACAAGAAATGCAGGAGGCTTCCGGGGAGATGGTGGAAGAGTAAGACGCAGAGATCACCTTCCTCCCCACAGATACATCAGAAACACATCTACACGTGGAACAACTCCTACAGAACACCTACTGAATGATGGCAGAAGACCTCAGACCTCCCAAAAGGCAAGAAACTCCCCATGTATCTGGGTAGGGTGAAAGAAAAAAGAATAAACAGAGACAAAAGGATAGGGATGGAACCTGCACCAGTGGGAGGGAGCTGTGAAGGAGGAAAGTTTTCCACACACTAGGAAGCCCCTTCGCAGATGGAGACTGCGGGTGGCGGAGGGGGAAAGCTTCAGACTGTGGAGGAGAGGGCAGCAACAGGGGTGCAGAGGGCAAAGCGGAGAGATTCCCGCACAGAGGATCAGTGCCGACCAGCACTCACCAGCCCGAGAGACTTGTCTGCTCACCCGCTGGGGCGGGCGGGGTGGGAGCTGAGGCTCCATCTTCAGAGCTTAGATCCCAGAGAGAGGACTGGGGTTGGTGGTGTGAACACAGCCTGCAGAGGGTTAATGA
Source organism: Globicephala melas (assembly GCF_963455315.2). Classification (NCBI taxonomy): domain Eukaryota; kingdom Metazoa; phylum Chordata; class Mammalia; order Artiodactyla; family Delphinidae; genus Globicephala; species Globicephala melas. The sequence continues at coordinate 22,185,373 of NC_083325.1, forward strand.
ACCATGGCTAGCTGGGAGACAGTCTGGGGAAAAGTCTGGAGCTGCCAAAGAGGCAAGAGACTTTTTCTTCCCTCTTTGTTTCCTGGTGTGCAAGGAGAGGGGATTAAGAACTCTGCTTAAAGGAGCTCCAGAGACGGGCGTGAGCCGCGGCTAAAAGCGCGGACCACAGAGAAGGGCATAAGATGCTGAGGCTATTGCTGCTGCCACCAAAAAGCCTGTGTGTGAGCACAGGTCACTATCCACACCCGCCTTCCGGAGAGCCTGTGCAGCCAGCCACTTCCAGGGTCCCGGGATCCAGGGACAACTTCCCTGGGAAAACGCACGGCGTGCCTCAGTCTGGTGCACTGTCTTGCCAGCCTCTGCTGCCGCAGGCTCCCCCCACCCTCTGTGCCCCTCCCTTCCCCCTGACCTGAGTGAGCCAGAGTCCACGAAGCAGCTGCTCCTTTAACCCCATCCTGTCTGACCAAAGAAGAGACGCCCTCCAGCGACCTACACGCAGAGGCAGAGCTAAATCCAAAGCTGAGCCCCGGGAGCTGTGAGAACAAAGAAGAGAAAGGGAAATCTCCCCAGCATTCTCAGAAGCAGTGGATTAAAGCTCCACAATCAACTTGAGGTACCCTGCATCTGTGGAATACATGAATAGACAACGAATCATCCCAAATTGAGGAGGTGGACTTTGAGAACAAGATTTATGAGTTTTTCCCCTTAATTTTGTGAGTGTGTATGTGTATGCTTCTGTGTGAGATTTTTGTCTGTATAGCTTTGCTTCCACCATTTGTCCTAGGGTTCTATCAGTCCATATGTTTTTTTAAAGTTTTTTCTTAATAATTATTTTTTATTTTAATAACTTTATTTTATCTTACTTTATTTTATTTTACTTTATCTTCTTACTTCCTTACTTTTTTCCTTCCTTCCTTCCTTCCTTCCTTCCTTCCTTCCTTCCTTCCTCCCTCCCACTCTCCTTTCTTTCTTTCTTTCTTTTTTCTTTCTTTCTTTCTTTCTTTCTTTCTTTTTTTCTTCTTCTACCACTTATTTCTTTCTATTTTTCTCCCTTTTATTCTGAGCCATGTGGATGACAGGCTCTTGGTGCTCCAGACAGGAGTCAGTGCTGTTCCTCTGAGGTGGGAGAGCCACCTTCAGGACACTGATCCACAAGAGACCTCCAAGCTCCACATAATATCAAATGGCAAAAATCTCCCAGAGATCTCCATCTCAACACCAGCACACAGCTTCACTCAATTATCAGCAAGCTACAGTGCTGGACATCCTATGGAAAACAACTAGCAAAACAGGACCACAACCCCACCCATTAGCAGAGAGATTGCCTAAAATTATAATAAGTCCACAGACACCCCAAAACACACCAACAGACGTGGAATTGCCGACCAGAAAGACAAGATCCAGCCTCATCCACAACAACACAGGCACTAGTCCCTTCCACCAGGAAGCCTACACAACCCACTGAACCAACCTGAGCCACAGGGGACAGACACCAAAAACAACGGGAACTATGAACCAGCAGCCTGCAAAAAGGAGACCCCAAACACAGTAAGATAAACAAAATGAGAAGACAGAAAAACACACAGCAGATGAAGGAGCAAGATAAAAACCCACCAGACCTAACAAATGAAGAGGAAATAGGCAGTCTACCTGAAAAAGAATTCAGAATACTGATAGTAAAGATGATCCCAAATCTTGGAAATAGAATAGACAAAATTCAAGAAACATTTAACAAGGACCTAGAAGAACTAAAGATGAAACAAGCAATGATGAACAACACAATAAATGAAATTAAAAATACTCCAGATGGGACCAATAACAGAATAACTGAGGCAGAAGAACGGATAAGTGACCTGGAAGATAAAATAGTGGAAATAACTACTGCAGAGCAGAATAAAGAAAAAAGAATGAAAAGAACTGAGGACAGTCTCAGAGACCTCTGGGACAACATTAAATGCACCAACATTTGAATTATAGGGTTCCAGAATAAGAAGAGAAAAAGAAAGCGACTGAGAAACTATTTGAGGAGACTATAGTTGAAAACTTCCCTAATATGGGAAAGGAAATAGTTAATCAAGTCCAGGAAGCACAGAGAGTCCCATACAGGAGAAATACAAGGAGAAATATGCCAAGACACATATTAATCAAACTGTCAAAAATTAAATACAAAGAAAACATATTAAAAGCAGCAAGGGAAAAACAACAAATAACACACAAGGGAATCCACATATGGTTAACCACTGACCTTTTAGCAGAAACTCTGCAAGCCAGAAGGGACTGGCAGGACATATTTAAAGTGATGAAGGAGAAAAACCTGCAACCAATATTACTCTACACAGCAAGGATCTCATTCAGAGTTGATGGAGAAATTAAAACTTTTACAGACAAACAAAAGCTGAGAGAGTTCAGCACCACCAATCGAGCTTTACAACAAATACTAAGGGAACTTCTCTAGGAAAGAAACACAAGAGAAGGGAAAGATCTACCATAACAAACCCAAAACAATTAAGAAAATGGGAATAGGAACATACATATCGATAATTACCTTAAATGTAAATAGACTAAATGCTCCCACGAAAAGACACAGATTGGCTGAATGGAAACAAAAACAAGATGAATGTATATATGCTGTCTACAAGAGACCCACTTCACACCTAGGGACACATACAGACTGAAAGTAAGGGGATGGAAAAAGATATTCCATGCAAATGGAAGCCAAAAGAAAGCTGGAGTAGCAATTCTCATATATGACAAAATAGACTTTAAAATAAAGACTATTAGAAGAGACAATGCAGGACACTACATAATGATCAAGGGATCAATCTAAGAAGAAGATATAACAATTGTAAATATTTATGTACACAACATAGGAGCACCTCAATACATAAGGCAAATACTAACAGCCATAAAAGGTGAAATCGACAGTAACACATTCATAGTATGGAACTTTAACACCCCACTTTCACCAATGGACAGATCATCCAAAATGAAAATAAATAAGGAAACACAAGCTTTAAATGATACATTAAACAAGATGGACTTAATTGATATTTATAGGACATTCCATCCTAAAACAACAGAATACACATTTTTCTCAAGTGCTCATGGAACATTCTCCAGGATAGATCATATCTTGGGTCACAAATCAAGACTTCGTAAATTTAAGAAAATTGAAGTCATATCAAGTATCTTTTCCGATGACAACACTATTAGACTAGATATCAATTACAGGAAAAGATCTGTAAAAAATACAAACACGTGGAGGCTAAACAATACACTACTTAATAACAAAGTGATAACTGAAGAAATCAAAGAGGAAATCAAAAATACCTAGAAACAAATGACAATGGAAACACGACGACCCAAACCTATGGGATGCAGCAAAAGCAGTTCTAAGAGGGAAGTTTATAGCAATAAAATCCTCCCTTAAAAAACAGGAAACATCTCGAATAAACAACATAATTTTGCATGTAAAGCAATTAGAGAAAGAAGAACAAAAACCCTAAAGTTAGCAGAAGGAAAGAAATCATAAAAATCAGATCAGAAACAAATGAAAAAGAAATGAAGGAAACAATAGCAAAGGTCAATAAAACTAAAAGCTGGTTCTTTGAGAAGATAAACAAAATAGATAAACCGTTAGCCAGACTCATCAAGAAAAAAAGGGAGAAGACTCAAATCAATAGAATTAGAAACGAAAAAGGAGAAGTAACAACTGACACTGCAGAAATACAAAAGATCATAAGAGATTACTACAAGCAACTCTATGCCAATAAAATGGAAAACCTGGAAGAAATGGACAAATTCTTAGAAATGCACAACCTGTGAAGACTGAATCAGGAAGAAATAGAAAATATGAACAGACCAATCACAAGCACTGAAATTGAAACTGTGATTAAAAATCTTCCAACAAACAAAAGCCCAGGACCAGATGGCTTCACGGGCGAATTCTATCAAACATTTAGATAAGAGCTAACACCTATCCTTCTCAAACTCTTCCAAAATATAGTAGGAGGAAGAACACTCCCAAACTCATTCTATGTGACCACCATCACCTTGATACCAAAACCAGACAAGGATGTCACAAAGAAAGAAAACTACAGGCCAATATCACTGATGAACATAGATGCAATAATGCTCAACAAAATACTAGCAAACAGAATCCAACAGCCCATTAAAATGATCATACACCATGATCAAGTGGGGTTTATTCCAGGAATGCAAAGATTCTTCAATATACGCAAATCAATCAACGTGATACACCATATTAACAAACTGAAGGAGAAAAACCATATGATCATCTCAATAGATGCAGAGAAAGCTTTCTAAAAAATTTAACACACACTTATGATAAAAACCCTCCAGAAAGTAGGCATAGAGGGAACCTTCCTCAACATAATAAAGGCCATATATGACAAGCCCATAGCCACATCGTCCTCAATGGTGAAAAACTGAAAGCATTTCCACTAAGATCAGGAACAAGACAAGGTTGCCCACTCTCACCACTCTTATTCAACATAGTTTTGGAAGTGTTAGCCACAATAATCAGAGAAGAAAAGGAAATAAAAGGAATCCAAATAGGAAAAGAAGAAGTAAAGCTGTCACTGTTTGCAGATGACATGATACTATACATAGAGAATCCTAAAGATGCTATCAGAAAACTAATAGAGCTAATCAATGAATTTAGTAAAGTAGCAGGATACAAAATTAATGCACAGAAATCTCCTGCATTCCTATACACTAATGTTGAAAAATCTGAAAGTGAAATCAAGAAAACACTCCCATTTACCATTGCAACAAAAAGAATAAAATATCTAGGAATAAACCTACCTAAGGGACAAAAGACCTGTATGCAGAAAATTATAAGACACTGATGAAAGAAATTAAAGATGATAAAAATAGATGGAGAGATACACCATGTTCTTGGATTAGAAGAATCAACATTGTGAAAATGTGTCTACTACCCAAAGCAATCTACAGATTCAATGCAATTCCTACCAAAATACTGCTGGCAATTTTCACAGAACTAGAACAAAAAATTTCACAATTTGTATGGAAACACAAAAGACCTCGAGTACCCAAAGCAATCTTGAGAACGAAATACGGACCTGGAGATATTAGGCTCCCTGACGTCAGGCTATAGTACGAAGCTACAGTAATCAATACAGTATGGTACTGGCACAAAAACAGAAAGATAAATCAATGGAACAGGATAGAAAGCTCAGAGATGAACCCATGCACATATGGTCACCTTATCTTTGATAAAGGAGGCAGGAATGTACAGTGGAGAAAGGACAGCCCCTTCAATATGTGGTGCTGGGCAAACTGGACAAGTACATGTAAAAGTATGAGATTAGATCACTCCCTAACACCATACACAAAAATAAGCTCAAAATGGATTAACGATCTAAGTGTATGGCCAGAAACTATCAAACTCTTAGAGGAAAACATAGGCAGAACACTCTATGACATAAGTCACAGCAAGATCTTTTTTGACCCACTTCCTAGAGAAATGGAAATAAAAACAAAAATAAACACATGGGACCTAATGAAACGTAAAACCTTTTGAACAGCTAAGGAAACCATAAACAAGACCAAAAGACAACCCTCAGAATGGAAGAGAATATTTTCAAATAAAGCAACTGACAAAGGATTAATCTCCAAAATTTATAAGCAGCTCATGCAGCTCAATAACAAAAAAACAAGCAACCCAATCATAAAATGGACAGAAGACCTAAATAGACATTTCTCCAGAGAAGATATATAGATTGCCAACAAACCCATGAAAGAATGCTCAACATCATTTATCATTAGAGAACTGCAAATCAAAACTACAATGAGATATCACCTCACACCAGTCAGAATGGCCATCATCAAAAAATCTAGAAACAATAAATGTTAGAGAGGGTATGGAGAAAAGCGTACACTTTGCACTTCTGGTGAGAATGTGAATTGGTACAGCCACTATGGAGAACAGTATGGAGGTTCCTTAAAAAACTAAAAATAGAACTACCATATGACCCAGCAATCCCACTACTGGGCATATACCCTGAGAAAACCATAATTCAAAAAGAGTCATGTACCAAAATGTTCATTGCAGCTCTCTTTACAATAGCCTGGAGATGGAAACAACCTAAGTGTCCATCATCGGATGAATGCATAAAGAAGATGTGACACATATATACAGTGGAATATTACTCAGCCATAAAAAGACACGACATTGAGCTATTTGTAATGAGGTGGATAGACCTAGAATCTGTCAAACAGAGTGAAGTAAGTCAGAAAGAGTAAGAAAAATACCATATGCTAACACATATATATGGAATTTAAGAAAAAAAATGTCATGAAGAACCTAGGGTTAAGACAGGAATAAAGACACAGACCTACTAGAGAATGGGCTTGAGGATACGTGGAGTGGACAGGGTAAGCTGTGACAAAGCGAGAGAGAGGCATGGATATATATACACTACCAAACTTAAGGTAGATAGATAGTGGGAAGCACCTGCATCGCACAGGGAGATCAGCTCTGTGCTTTGTGACCGCCTGGAGGGGTGGGATAGGGAGGGTGGGAGGGAGGGAGATGCAAGAGATATGGGAACATATGTATATGTATAACTGATTCACTTTGTTATGAAGCAGAATCTAACACACCATTGTAAAGCAATTACACTCCAATAAAGATGTAAAAAAAAATTAAAAAAAGAAAAAATAAAAAAAGAAATGCAGATGTTTTGTGGCTCCTGGCTCATCTCAATAGTCTCACAACCTTCTTGAGATTTTTTTCCCAGATTAGGAGAATAGTTATCTCTGGTCTTAGATTCCCACAACTTACAGGATCTATCAAAGTTCCTGCTAATGAAGAGTATGTAGCCACTTCTATAACATGTAAAATATTTTTTTAGTTAAAGTATAATACAGATTAGGGAAATCATTTTGTTAATGATCATGAATTGTATCTTTAATTTTGCTTTTAACAGGTTTTGACTTTTGGAAATAAAAGCAGTAAGATCTGGCCCCTTCTTTCCTTCTGTCTGCACTCTGATCATTCATCTGTTCTTTGAGGCAACAAGCATAAACTACTTTAGTTATATTAAAGGGCTAAAGCATTATGTGAGGATTCAAAAATATAACAAATCAACAAGAAATGATATACTCTGATATATAACATAAAAATATTAATTCTCAGATTGCTACGTCTGGCCTTGAATTGGCGAGATCGTCTGGAATTATCCTTGTTTGTAAATAATTAGAAAACAAGAAAAAAACCTAGAAAATATCTATTTTCAGTTATTGGACAAAATGTGGAGGAATGTGATTCCTGAGAAAGTGAAACAAATTAGGAGACACTTACCATAGCCTCATCTTTCTGCCCTGAGGAAATTCCTCAACTGTGTTGTAGTATGAACAGCAGAAAATAGTTTGGTGATCTTGCTAAGTTCAGAATTCATTTATATAACATACAAAGAGCTTGGAGCATTCAAATTAATTTTGAGAAACGACAAAGTTTGAAGAATGACACTAGTGATTTCAAGACAATACAGTGAAAAAGATGTTTTGGTCTTTCTGATAAGAGTAGTCATATAGATCAATGAAACTTAATAGAAAGGTCCATTCATATATTATCCATTGGTTTTTGACAAAGATTAAAAAGATAAAAAGTTTATATAATGAGAAAAGATAGCATTTTCAACAAATGGTAAAAGGACATATAGATGTCCATGGGGAAAAATGAGAAAAGACAATGTTATCTCACAAAACGAAAAGTATCTAAGTGGATCATAGACCTAAAATTGAGATTTTTTTTTTAACATCTTTATTCGAGTAAAATTGCTTTACAATGGTGTGTTGGTTTCTGCTTTATAACAAATTGAATCAGCTATATATATACATATATCCCCATATTTCTTCCCTCTTGAGTCTCCCTCCCATCCTCCCTATCCCACTCCTCTAGGTAGTCACAAAGCACCAAGATGGTCTCCCTGTGCTATGCAGCTTCTTCCCACTAGCTGTCTATTTTACATTTGGTAGTGTATATATGTCTATGCCACTCTCTCACTTCATCCCAGCTTACTCTTACCCCTCCCTGAGTGCTCAAGTCCATTCTCTACATCTGTGTCTTTATTCCTACCCTGCCCCTAGGTTCATCCAAACAATTTTTTTTTTTTGGATTCCATATATATGTGTTAGCATATGGTATTTATTTTTCTCCTTCTGACTTACTTCACTCTGTATGACAGACTCTAGGTCCATCCACCTCACTACAAATAACTCAATTTTGTTTCTTTTTATGACTGATTAATATTCCATTGTATATATGTGCCACATCTTTATTCATCTGTCAATGGACACTTACGTTGCTTCCATGTCCTGGCTATTGTAAATACAGCTGCAATGAACATTGTGGTACATGACTCTTTTTGAATTATGATTTTCTCAGGGTATATGCCCAGTAGTGGGGAGATATTTCTTATAGAAAGCATACAAAAGAAATAATGATTTGAGGTTAGAAAATATTTTTAATAGTACACAAGTAAATCATAAGTGCAAACATATTGAAAAATGACTTGAAAAAAAGTAAATTTCTCTTCTTCTAAAGTATATGTCAAGCACAATGAAAAGGCAAAGAAGACCCTAGGTGGAAATTGCTGCAAATCACTTCAGTAAAAACCTTGTATACACAAACATGTACAGGACTCTTACAACTCATTAGTAAAAATCTGAATTATTGAATAATGAATAACAAATCATTATTTATCAGGGAGATGTAAATTAAAACCATGATTAAATGTTATTACATAAAAACAACGAATGAGTAAAATTTAAAAATTTGATAATATCAAAGTGTTAGTGATAATACAGAATAACTGGAACTCGTATTGTTGGTAGCAAATGCAAAATGATGCACCCATTTTGGAAAACAATTTGTCAGTTTCCCAAGAATGTAAAACATCCACTTAACAAGATTATTATGACCATTGCTCTTTTTTCCTCGTTTTAGTTCTTCTTTTGAAGTCTACTTTTTCTAAATTAAAAAAAAAATTCTTTATATTGGAGTATAGTTGTTTTAAAATGTTGTGTTAGTTTCAGGTGTACCACAAAGTGATTCAGTTATACATAGACATATGTCCATTCTTCTTCAGACTTCTTTCCCATGTAGGTTATTACAGACTACTGAATAGAGTTCCCTGTGCTATACAGTAGGTCTTGTTGATTATCTATTTTATATATAGTAGTGTGTATATGTTAATACACAACTCCTAATTTATCCCTTCCCCAAATTCCACTTTGGTAACTGTAAGCTTGTTTCTAAGTCTGTGAATCTGTTTCTGATTTTTAAATAAGTTCATTTGTATCATATTTTTAGATTCCACATATAAATGATATCATATGGTATTTGTCATTCTCTGTCTGACTTACTTCAATTAGTATGATAATCTCAATGTCCATCCATGTTGCTACAAATGGCATTATTTCATTCTCTTTTACAGCTGAGTAATGTTCCATTGTATATATGTACCAAGTCCTCTTTATCCATTCATCTGTCTCTGGACATTTAGGTTGCTTTCATGCCTTTGCTATTGTAAACAGTGTTGCAGTGAACACTGGGGTGAATGTATCTTTTCAAATTATGGTTCTCTCCAGATATAAGATCAGGAGTGGGATTGCTGGATCATATAGTAGTTCTATTTTTAGTTTTATCCTTGTGTACTTGAGATTTAAATGTTCTATCTGGTCTTCTCCAGGAACTCTTATCTAGGTCATCTCTTTAACAAGTAAATTTCAGAAAAATAACTCTTATCAAAAGAAAGAACAAAAGAGGGATAGGCTATTTGGAACTTGACTTGTCAAGGACAGACACAAATCTTTAGTATCTTCTTCATAAGTATTAATATAAAGGGTATAGCTATCCAAACCAATGACCTTTATTTGTTCCATCAGCCAGAAACACAATTTGAATTCAATCTCTTTTGTAATTGGTGGATTTTTTATTATGGTACCTCATTCATGGCTGAAATTTTAGAATGGGACTATGAGGTCTCTGTTTGTGTCTGTTTTATGTGCTTGTATGTGCCTGTTTCTATGTTCATATGTGTTATAGATGTGTCACATTTTCTACCTGTAGATGGTATTGGAATATAACAGAAACTAACCCCAATGAAATTCAGCTTTACATGATCTGAGAAAATATTCAGTATTAAATCCAGCTTAAGTTTTTTGGTTTAATTAATTAAAGACAAACGTCTTTAGAGTTATCAACTGAAGTATGATACTTTTATTTATACTTAGTTTACTGAAAGTGAAATAAGATCATGATATCTCTGTTACAAAATTTGTCAGGAAGAAAAATAACTTGGAATGATGGTTGACTTTGTCTCATGAAGTTTCCATGGGTAATCTAAATATAATTGTTGGGAACAAGTAAATTAAATAAATATAAATGGGATAAGAGCTTTTAGGTGAACTCTTTAAGAATAATTGTGTTTTATGGTATGTCTGCTTAAAAATGTTTTCTTTAAATCTTTTAGTAATTTAAAACTTTAGAGTTTTACTACATTAAATTAAATGATGAGAGTTCATTGAATGTCTAGATTATTTTCATATAAGATGAAACACTGAAACATTAATTGCTAAACAGGTCTAAGTTTACCTACTTTAGTCTTCCTATTACAGAAAAACTAAAACTGTCTGGGTTATTAGAAAAATGTCTTGTATCCCATTGAAAAAATATGCTACAAGGAAAGGTTTGTTTTTAGAAATTATGATAGGTATTCATAAGTTTGCCAATCAAAATAGCACTAGTATAATAGATTATAATTGCTTACTTCTTAGTTTTCACTAGAAATTTTTTCCAAGGGTTAAAAATTCTAATTAATGTATGTAATTAAAGCTACTAAAATTCATGAGGAAACATTTTCATATACAAGGAAGAAAAAACGTACAAAGAATGGAAATGCATGTTGATAAGAGAAAATTATTTTTGTCTAAAGCAAGGTAAAGGGTTAAAAGAGGGGAGAATGCAAAGGCCAATCAAAAAGGAAGTTATAGATGTTTGTGGAAAAGGAACCTTGAAAAGAGTTATGCTTGGGTAAGTTGGCTGAGATTGGAATGAATTAATTGAGCAAATTTTAATATCAAATGTCAGCTTGTAGAATGCTAGAATCGGTTTTCTTTATTGAGAGAACAACATTTTCCTAAATTGTTGATCTGATTTTCATAACAGATTGTAAAGTACCTTTAAATTTAAGTAATCTCTTTTAATGTTCTGTATTTGCCATTGAGATATGTACTTTCACTTTGGTTAAGTGAATAAGTATTGTTTCACAGTGATGTATGATACTATTCGACCAAGTAGTTAAAACCTTTGATATATTTGACAAACTTTCCCAAATCAAATCCTAAATGAAATCTTTTTGACCTCTAGTTAACTCTGCGATATTTTAGAGGGCCCCTGAAACATTCCAAAGAGAGATATTAAACTAATTAGGTTTATCTGGTATGTTAAATTATATGGGAAGCATGTCAAATGAGTGATGATAAGCCTTCTTAGATTATACTGTATGGGTGTTATCAATATAAATATTTTAGAAATTATATAAAATTCCTAAAATTTGGATATGTCTGAATATAATATCAGTCATAATTCTAGTTATTTTCTTAAAATATTGTATGTCACAAAAAATAACAAAATGTCTTTGTAAATTGCACTGTAATCAGATCTTTAATTATGCCTTTTTATGTCTTTTGTCATTTATAAAGAGTTAATTGTTTTACTCTGGTTTTACAGAAATGTTTCATCTTCAAGGAGATTCATATAAACATGCATTGACATATACAGGTTTCTGATAACTTTCAGATCATACCACTTAATAGGGTAAGAAATTATAGAACTCTACTGGAAAATTGTTGGCTTGTTAAAATGGCTAACAAAGGATCAAGTTCAATAGAAATTAATTGCATGGGTCTAAATAAACTGATGAGTAGGATTTTCATTTTCATAACTTTTTGTCTAAATTATTACTGTCTTTTTCAGTCTTTGTTTTCCAATATAAGGAAAACTTTCCTCTTAAGTTAACTATGATTGACAGCAATTTGCTAAATTATACCTTTGTAAGCAGAATTGAAACATTTATTTCTTTTCTCCCTACCTGATCCCTCTAGAATTTGAACTCTTAGTGAGTAGTCTTATTTTCATGGCAATAGTATTATTTACATAAGTTCACTAAGAATCTTTTCTCATTGTAACAGGACACAATTGGAAATATGGGTTATATTACCAAGGCTTTGGCTGAAGAGTCATATTTGAGAATTTGCATAGACTCAGAAATGATCAAACAGCTTTAAGGAACTAAGATTGACTTTATGGAGCCATAAAGCCCCTGGGAAAAACAGCCTGGTACCTTGCTTACTGAAACCCCAACAGCTTTGTAATGTGATTAAGTAAACTATCTGGAAGGTAGAAGAACCTCAGGATATTTGGGGACCTCAAGAAGAGAGGAATTCACCCAAATCTATAGGTATTATAGATGGATCTGATTGGAAGTCCTTAGCATGGTTTCCTGGCCTCCAAAGGCATTTATGAGTTTGATCTGTAAATTCCTTAAGAAAAGTTCCAGCAAAGAAGATTAAAAAGAGACTATATGATCAATTGCTATAATTAATAAACTTATGTAAATAATCAGGCCAAGTTTACTGAATCTCGACTTATTTTGAAAACAAATTAGTCTTCATTTGGCTATCTTTAGTAGAATTGAGGGTGATTTTAGAGAGGAAAAAAGTTGTGTTTCTGCAGAAACTATAACACACAGTTATGGATTTTTGACCATTATTCTGTGAATTGTTTGTGAGGTTTTGTTTTCCCATAAACTAGACTGAGTCTTGAATTCTAATTTCCTCAAAATTTGGCTCTAGCTCTTCAAAGTATTTTTTCTTTTGACTTGGAATCATTGAGAACCAAAGCTTCCCTTTTCCTGAAAACCTGCAAACTTAAGCTGAACAACTTGATATAAACTGAGAGATCACCTCAATAACCCATATGTAGACAATCTTCATTGCTGTTGCTGTGTAAGCCACTCAGAAAGTTTACCTTAACACTCAATGACATCATCAGAGACATTTCAAACTGCAAAAGATGCTTCAATACTGGCATCTAGAAATCTTCTCTATTGACAGCTCTCAGGACTCAGACACTGGGTTTATAATTTGCTCCAATCATTAACCTTTGTTTTTCTTTTTGTGTCCATGGAAATGCTTCTTATTAAATATCTAATTGCTTGGAAAAAAGTGTTGAACTTTCTTCTGATACACAGATAAATTACTTTGAGTCTGGTTATTTCTTTCAAAGCATATTTTAACTGTATGAGGAAATGCTCAGAGCAGCCTTTAGTCTGAGGCTAATTTACCCCCTCTACTAAGGTGATAATCTGAGTATTCTTCATTAAGTCTCATAATTATGAATTCCTTTTACTCTGGTTATGGATACTCTAACTCTTTCCATCAAATGTTAGTTTCAGAAATTTTTTACATACTGCTTTCTGGTGGTTCTTTCTCTGACATGCACAGTGAGTATAATCAGCTAAAAACTTGAGAGGACCCATCTGCAGATATTTGTCCCTCTCTGTGTGTCTCTCCTCTAAAAGATACTTTAACCTGCAAATTCTAGCTACCTTTCTAATATTTCACTCTTTGTCTTTGAATTTGCGCAGTTTTCTAATTGTTAAAGTAGAGGGAAAATTTCAGTCCCAGTTACTCAATCAAGATAAAAAGTAGAATTTGGTTTTTAATATTTAAGTGAACAAATAAATGACCCATCTCTAGGCTGTTTTGTCAGGAGTTGTAATTCTGATGTGTTAGTGAAAACAGGATATAACAGACACTCAACCATTAGGTGTTGAATGCTGCCCAATCATTCTCATCATAGCTATAGCTGAGTAATGGAAAATCCTTATCTTTTTTTTTTTACATTTTTCCAAAACATAGGTCAATAGTGTAATGCCTAATTATTAATTCAATAGATGCCAGAAAGATGTCTAATAAAATTTACCAACATTTCTAATCAAACCTTTTAGATAAACAGGAATAATTTACAAAATAAAGAATGAAGATCACAGTTAACAGTACAACTTCCCACTAAAGAGTAGAACACTAAAGACATCGACTGAATTCCTAAATAAGAGATAATAGTAAATACACATGACTCATATAAAATATATGAATATAACTACTGAAAAGTATAAATTAGACTTGATTCATGGTAAACAAAGAACCCTCTTGGTTAGGAATTATAAGTCATATAAAAATTTTCATTTCTAAAAATTTTCCATATATTGAATACATTTGCAATAAAAAGCCAATGCTATTTTTTTGTTATTTTACAAAGAATTCTAAAATTCATTTGGAAGAATAATTTTTTAAATACATTTTAGAAGTTTTAAGGAAGAACTAGCATAATTAGGAAAATCTGCAATCATATATTTGAAGAAATGAATGATTGGGTACATTTAAAATAGTGAATCTACTAGAAATTCTAGAAACTGGTCAAAGTATCTTAAAGATTAAAGGTGGTACTTCACATCATGTATAGGATTATTATTATGCTCTATGGAAGACTGGCTAACAACTTGGGAGAGATTAAAAAGACTAACTCATGCTATATGTAGTCATTTCCTAGGGCCAACATGACAAATTACCACAGACTTCTTTGAGGGTTAAAATAACAGAAATTTATTGTTTCACAGTCTGGAAGCTAGAAATCTGAAATAAAGTTGTTAGCAGGGCCATAATCCTTCTGAAGTTTCTAGGCAAAAATTCTTCCTTTTATCTTCTGGCTTCCTGTGGCCCTAGCCATTCCTTGGTTTGTGGCATCATCACACCAATCACTGTTTTTGTCTGCAAATGACATTCTTCTCTCTCTCTCTCTGTCCTCTTTTCTTTTTATAGGGACATCAGTCATTGGATTTAGGGCCCATTCTAAATCAAGGATGATTTAATCTCAAGATCCTGAACTAATTACATATACAAAGAATCCATTTCCATATGAGATCACATTCTGAACCTTTTCAACCTACTACATTATATCTTAAATTAATTACAGTTTTGTTTTGTTTCTTTTCCTCTCCTATTTAGGCAATTTTTTAACAAGGTACAAAGACAAATTAGCTCAAGTATAAGAATTTCATCATACAAAAAATAAGTGGAATAGCAGGGAATAACAATAATAAAATACAAAAAAGACCAAGATTGTTGAAACTATAGATGAATGTTGTTGTTCATACTATATTGGTGATAGTGCAAAATGTGGTTACTCCTGGATTCTTTATTTCAAGGATATTAGAATCAGTTATATAGATGAGCAAAATATTTTATAGTAAATTTTCTGCTACGTGTTGTTATAAAATCAAAATATAGGAAAACACTTAAAAAGTACTGGTTAAATTATTTGTACCTGTATAATGGATGGGAATTTAAATGACATTTGAAAAAATTGTATTAGCTGTCAGTAAACTCATATATGATATATTTAAACTAAAAAACAACTTAAAAATCAATCAATAAATCATCATTCATTTATGTGTTGTAACAATAAAAGTAACATTACTATTTTTTTCTATGAAATATAAATCCTATTTCACAGTCTTAAATCTGTAATGATAGCTCTTTAATAAATGTTTTATTTTCTTTCAATGTATTGATCAGGTAAGACATATTGTAAATAGTGATAGTTCTATAAAGCTATGTATTATCAATATTTTCAAATATTTTATTTTAGGCTAAAATATACAGTTATTTTTTTCTAATCTTTTGAGTATCAAGAGTTATATTTTTTTCAGCTCTATCAGTGTATATTTATATATTTTTCCTTCTTAATTGATTAGTCTTACAAGAGTTTATTTCATTGATTGTTTTTAAAGATATGTTTCATAAAACAGTTTTGTGTTAATGTTTATAAATAAGCTGTTTAAGATACAGAAATATATGTGTGCATATTTGGAGTATTATTTCATGGAAATTAATGGAATCAAACACAGATGAGGGGACTCCATGCTCTGTGGGAATGGCTTTACCCTGAGAAAAGAAACAATCTGGCATATTTAGCTACCCTCAACAATTAATCTGAGGATAACTTGAAGATGATATGTCCAGGTACAACTTGACAGTTGTTGCTAATGTCTATTCCAAATACATCTCCATTAGGAGAATTCATGCAAGCTATGGACAGAATACCTATAGGTGAAATATATTAAAAAGCCAACACTGAGATCCCCAAAATACCTCTATGAGACCCTTTTGAAAATGTTTAAATCAAGAGAAACACATCTGTCTGTTTTACAGTGTAAAAGTAAGTACTATTTTTTAGCAGAGTGGAGTTGATGTCTTAAAAGACTATGGCATGAATAGAAATGAAAGCTTGCCCTGGAGCACAGCACCTATGATATCAGGCCCCCAAGTGGTATAGAGGAAAAGTTGCAGTTCCTGGGTAGGACACCAACTGCCTTGCAGGTGATAGCCCAAGTGCCAAAACATGTGTGTTGGCTACCAACAGTGAATTTTTTCTTAATTATGAGATAATTCAGCATTTGTTTTAGATAGTTTTATACTGAACTTTATTTTCCAGTTATTATGAAATAAAATTAAGTTTTATGTACATACTTGTTAGAATAATAAAATTTTTACTATGGAAATAATTTTCCAGGAGAAGTATTCATTCATGTAAGACTTCTAAAACTATCACAGCTATACAAATATACCAATATCATTTGAAACATACAAAAATATTTGTAGAATTTAAAATATCAATGTAATAATTTGACTTTCTCTGCTTAACTTCAGAGTAGCTAGGACATTTTTATAAGCCTCCACAGATTCAAACAATGAAACTTTCTGTGCCTGAATCCTAGTAAAAATGCAAGATAGTTTCACAATAAATTAGTTCCTGAGCATAGAAGAAGGACAATGGGTGGAAAAAATAACAAGAAATTTGTACTCTGGGATTTTTAGTTGTTGTTCAAAATATTGGTTTAGGAATCAGATATATTAAGAATAACTCTCTAGCTCTACCATTTACTATCTGTGTGACTTTTCTTAAAATTACTTTATGTCTAAGCTTCTGTTTCCTTGTTTGTAAAATAGAATTAATAATAACTATCTCAATAGATTTTTATAAAAATTATATAAGAAAAGATATAAAATCAATTAGCCCAGTGTCCAGAGAAAATTCCTAAAATAGGAATTATGATTAATACATAAAGAGTTTAAATATTAGTCAATAAAACTATTAATAACTTTAATTACTGGACTAATTTGATAAAATGAAGCACATTCCAATGTTCTTTCTGATTTACTGAAGAAGTCTCTTCTCTTAATTGCTTATGCCACAAGAAGTTAAGTAATCTCTTAGATGTTTAATTAAGAATTCCCAATATTCCTGTTATAATTAGTGAAAACACAGCTTCTGTTAACATGCAACATGCAGAACACATTTCATAAACCAAGTTTTGAATGGGTGTAAATGCAGAAGTCCCTGAAGGCAGTTCCCAATCAGCCTACTGCTAAGTGGAATACACTCAGAATTGCATTAAATGTTTTGATTAAACATAAAAAGCTCTTGTTAAACAACCATAACGAAATATCTCATTAACTGTGATATAGGGTTGTGTGTGTGTGTGTGTGTGTAAGACAGATCATACTCCCCACTTTTCAATACAGAATAGTTAACTAATTGTCTGGTATTTGCATTATGTGTGGAAACAGCCACTTCCTTGGTCTTGATTCACGTTAGACAGCTAAAATTCATTTATCTCTCAACTTTGGAGTTTACAAGCTGTTATTAATATTTTCTACATTTATTGATCCATAATTAAAAGATCCTGTTGGTTTTGGAGTCAACAGAAACATAGAACTCCAGAACTCAATTGAACATATTTTAGATTTTGTGGAAGGACCACATCCTGAGGAGTAATCATTAGTATTTAGGTTAAAGAATTAGTATTTCTGAATCTTGTCTTAATTCAACCATATTCCCAGAATAAGTTCAAAACCAAATATTTCCTTTATTATTAGCTAGGTTTTGAACTCAAGTTATTTAATTCCCTGATAAACTGCAGAAACTCCCTGAAGTATGTGATAGGCAAAACTACCATGGTTTATTTACTTTCTTGGTATCTTTTTATTGAGTTTCCATCCCAATCTGAACATTTTAGAACTGTGACACTTAAATATCACTGTGCATCAATATCATCTGTGTTGCTTTTTAAAAAATTATTTATCCTAAACCCAGCATGGGAATGTATTGAATTGATGACTGAAGTACCATCATCAAAGTACTGAAGTACTTTAGCTTTTACCATACTAATGACCAGAAAAGCTAGAAAAGAAATACTCAAAAAAGTAGTAAAAGGGAGTATCAAGGAAGGGAGGAGAATATTCTCCCCCAAACCTAGAGTGAAACCAACCTAACCAACAACCTTAAACCCTACACAAATTAAAACTTCTCACACTGTAGGGAGTGCCCAAGTTCATGTCTTAAAAATGTGTGAATTTGACTTTTCATCTTCTAACTTTCCCCCTCAAAAATCCCTAACAATTTAATTTTTTCAGTATCAAAGTAGCTCAGTTTATTTTAGTCTATGAAATATTTTTCTTTACTTGTCTGTTAATCACTTAGTTAATATTTGTTTACACAGATTATTTTTGTAATAGTCCTCAAATCTTTTTCCTTGAAATTAAACATATGTAGCTTGAGAATGAAGATTGTTTTGAGACTAGGGATAGGATACTTATGGTACCTACACATATCTCTTAATTATATATATATTTTTGATATCTAAAATTCTTATCAGGTATCAGTAAATCCACTTTCCATTCTCTTTTTATTTTTATAACATAGTAAGATCAAATGCAGCAACATATTCTGTATTTGAAATAGCTATTTTAGAGCCAAAGCTGACAATGCCAATATTAAACAGTTAATTGACATACAGAACCAGTATGTTTATGCTTGAGATATCTTAATTTTAGCTGATGGACAAATGTTCAGAATGATGGTAAAATTTTTGTCTTAATTATAATGGTTTAATTGCCAAAAGTTCACTGTATAAAAATTGAACCTATAGGAGTTGTAGACCTCCCTGTAATAATGGAGTAGTAAATTCTAAACATGTTATTTAAAACCTGCAATTGTACAAGTTATACAAACAACACACATTTAGACTACCACTAGGGGACTTTTGTTACAAAATATAAATATATATATATATATATATATATGTATGTATATATAAAGAATCTACTCCACTCTTCTTCAGTTAGTTGCCTTATTGTTCTCTGCAACAAACTCCATGGGACTTCTCTGAGTTTGTTGGACATATCCTGCTTCTTAAGCAAGGAACTCCATGACACCCCCTTCATTTTGCCTCTGTAGCTATCCTTGAAACCACCCAACAAAGTTCATAATTATTTGCTTATTTACATTAATGTTCAGTTAATGTGACTCTCCCATTAAATGTATTTATATTAAATTATAACAATATTTGTGTTATTTATGGGTAGGGTAGTAAGATGGGAGTGAGAACACTGTGAGGTGTCTCAGTTCATGGACAAATAATCAAAAGTTTGGTGTGCACATTTTAAGTTCTAGCATACAGTATAAGTCTGTGAAGATAATTCAAGTATTTAATAGGAAGACAAATATATAGGAGAGTTTTCTGTGCTAGAGATATATTTAAATCCTTGGGATCTTAGATAACAAAGGTAGAAAATTATATACTTGACAGAGAAAACTATAAGTCATCTTCAGAAGACAGCCTAATTTCCTAATCATTAATAGAACCTGTATTTTTATGTTAAAAAAAATGATGAGTACCTCTGGCCTCCACTGCATGATATAGGCACCTAGAAAGAGTATTGCTCTTACCCTGCCACAAAGATCTAGAATAACTTTTCAAATTCTTTTTGTTTTTAACCAATTAAGATCTAAGCTCACAGAGAAACAACTAGTCTCAAATAGAGATGAAAACTTGCAGGGAGAGATGAAATGGAAGTACTTGCTCACCTAGGGTAGAATAATGCAACTGAACACAGGTAAAAAACATTTGGCTAGAAGCGTTGATGACCTTGCTGAACGTAGAAATTGAGTTGGTGGGAGAGTGTGAAACCTAAGGACCTGTTGAATTCATGAAAGGCAATTTTGTTGCTTCTCTGTGAAACCTAATGAATTTTCACTGAAAAGCCCAGAAAAAAAATGCTAAGAATTGTCCATTGTGGTGACCTTGGGGAGGGGAAGAGCACTTATATGTGAAGCACAAGAAACTGCCCAGATTCTTCTCCCCTATACTCCTATGGAGAGAAGTTTGAATGTGAGGGGAAAAGGGAAATAGACTATGATTTTCTTTGGCATTACTAAAAACTCATGGCAGCTGGGGAAGGGAACAATTGGGGGGGGGGAAATTCTTACTCCTGGTGGAGAAGCAGGATTATACACTGGACTCATAACTATAACTAAAAAAAGAATAGGAGAACTAAGATGACCACATCCATGAGTTCCCTGGAACAGTACTTGCCAAAACCTGAAGCTAATCAGAATAAGACACCCCTGCCACCAGGTTAATAGGTCTTAAATTACAAATAACAGCATTATACTACTGGGAGAGAAAAGATGACAAACAAGAACATAGAGAATAGCCTTCTCTGAGGTAGAGTGCAGGGAGAAGTTTTAAGCTCAGAATGTAAAAGACATGCTTGAACAAATCTACCCCACCCTAACATAATATATTGCTACAGTGTGCTGCAATGAAGGTAACCATGGCAATTGCAAACTTCAAAACCATCCGAAGCCCTAATTTAACTCAGACACTTGTAACAGAGCCTAGTAAAAGGGATTCTGTCCCCATTTCCAAGCACAAAGATTATTTACCTTTGTCTATATTGTCCTACACAATATATGTGGTTCTAAAGAAAGTAAAATGCATTTGAAAAGGCAAGATAAAACACACATTGAAGAGACAAGACGTTGTCAGATATCAATGATAAACAGAGACATTAGAATCATCTAATATGGACTGTAAAATAATTACTATTAATGTGTGAAAGGCTCTAAAGAAAACCTGGGCCACATGCAAGAGCATGTGAGCAACATCATCAGAGTCAAAAACTATAAGAAATAATTAAATAGAAATTCTAGAAATGAAAAAGATTTTATTATCAGAAATGAAGAATGCCTCTAAGTGAGCTCATCAATAGATGTGAAACAGATGGGAAAACAATCAAATAATTTGAAGACATGTCAAGAGACATTAGTCAAATTGAAACACACACACACATACACACACGTGCATGTGCATTTGATATGCCTGAAAACATATCAAATGAAATGAACAGCTAAACACAAGTTTTACTGGTGTCAGACTTCTTTTTTTATTCAAATATAGGTTTACTTGGTGACTTTGTAGAAACAGACAACACATACTCCATAATATCATGTAACAGAATAAACCTAGATAGTCTTTACCCTTCTATCTAGTGGTGAAGTATCATGAACATAGAATAAAGCAAAACAGATATTATCAACATAAAAATATATCAAAATTACATTGTGTGAGAGAGTACGTAGTTACTTTCTGGTAAACAGTATCATACAATAACCAGAAAATTTGAGCCTGCAAATAAAGGGCAGAAAAGGAATTTACAATACTCCTTCCCAATAGTGCGACTGAAGAAAAAAATGTGGAAAATCCTTAGCGATAGAAAAGGGGGCAAAACCAGTGGGCTAAAGGCAGAAAGAATAGGAGAACTGAGAAAAGAAAAATAACAGACTTCAATGCATCATCCTGTGTATTCTCTGTATGTTTGTGGCTAACCCTAATTTTACATTTGGGCCAGAGTTCAAACTGAATATTTTCAGACATTTGGAGCTTGTGAAATGTTATATGAGTAAAGAAGTAAACAGGAAGTTTGGGAATATTTGACTCATTCCAGTACTCATGACCACTGATGTTCACCTAAGCTTCTGCAGCCAAACTCCTTTGTGACCTTTCTAGACATCAGTAATCATAAGGTATGTGGATATTTATATACTGTATAAAGGAAATACACAGTCTTTAAATCTATTCTCTTAAAAACAATATCTTCATCTAATTCCAGGAGATAATGCTTTCAGATTGTTTACATCTGAACAATTGTTCTCTGTTATAAAATCTTGTAAGAGAGGAAATTCATTATGAAACAAAAACATTAGAAGATACTAGTCGGAATACAGAGAAAACAGGAGGTGGTTAGAGGGAGCTGAAGGTTAGAAGCAGTTGGGAGAGATTTTTAAAACTTCTGTCATTCATCCAAATTATTTTTCTTTGAACAGTGTTCCTTTGTATGATTGGTATTAAGCTTCTAATATTAAAAGATTTGTGAATCCATGACTTTGAATAGTCATCAATATCTGAATATGTGATGTGAACATCAAATTTCAAATGTGAAAAGAACATGGATTTCAAAGTTTAAACTCTGAGTTCTAGTCTAAGCTCTGGTATTTACTATGTGTGTTAACTTTGAAAATCACTTAAGCCTTCTGGGCTTCAATCTCACCATTTCCAAAATTGTTTTGTTACAAAATTACTAAGGCTTAAAATAGCTACAGAATGTGAAAGCACTTTTTATTCTATTTGATACAAAGGTAAGCATTATTTTTATGTAATTAATTAATTTTGCCCAGCTGCCTTCCTTTTTTCAAGGAGAACTCTTCATGGTTTGACTCCATGTCATATGGTTCTTGAGGGAATGGTCAATGACTATTCACCTTTCATAGCACCAGGGATGGGAATATTACCTCCCCCACCTTCACATCACTGAAATTCCTTCCCTGGGAATTTAAAAATTGGAACCAAAGAAAGCAAGTTCTTCTATCTAATGGTGAGGCTGTGAAGTTGTGGGCTAGATGGAACAAATAAAACCAGCCTGCAGAAAGAGGCTGACATGAAGATAGGAAGAATGCTGGCATTTTCCCCCTTGGTCTCTGCCTTTAGTGTCTTCTTGCTCTTCAGAAGGTTTTATTCCTTGGGTCACATAATTTTTTTTTTCCCTAAATTAAATCACAGTGAGTTTTTGTCACCCAGAAGCAGAAATGATCTCTAGATTAATAAAAACAGTCTCAACCTTTATTGGCTTGCTTGTGGTGATTCAGCCCCCTACTGCAAAGGATAGTATTTCATGGAGATGGTAAACATTTTTCTATTAAAAATAAATTTAATAAGTATTAGGTGATAGGACAAACATGTGCTAGTTCACATTACCACTTCTTCCATAATGAAAGCAGAAGATAATGGAGACAAAGCAGAACAATATTTTCATAGATAGCATCCTGAAGGGAAATTTGGTTCAACCAAAATCATTCCATTTAAGTCCCTCTTAAACACAGTACAAAGCTCTGAAGCCATGAGAGCTAACCCAGTCTAGTATTGATTTTCATTGGTTTATTTGTTACCATTAAAAAAAAAAAAAAACAGAAAAATGCTATGATATTATGGAGGATAAGTGAATATATCACATGTATATATTTTTCCCCTAAATCTAGTTCATGGGAGATGCTTTATAAATATTTGTACTGTAATGAAATTTTACTCTAAGTTTTATATTGAAGTCTTTCTAAATAATTTATTAATTATTTATAATTGTTTTTCATGCATTTCAAAGTTTAAAGGTTTGGCTTTTTTAGTTTTTGCATTCTCCTTTAAAAAAATAACTTCTTGAGGTGCTTCAAGATGGCAGAAGAGTAAGACATGGAGATCACCTTCCTCCCTACAAATGCATCAGAAATAAATCTACATGTGGAACAACTCCTACAGAACACACACTGAATGCTGGAAGAAAACCTCAGACCTCCCAAAAGGCAAGAAACTCCCCAGGTACCTGGGTAGGGAAAAGAAAAAAAAAAGTCACAAAAGAATAGGGATGGGACTTGCACCTAGGGGAAGGATGGGACTTGCACCTGAAGGAGTAAAGGTTTCCACACACTAGGAAGCCCCTTCGCAGGTGGAGACTGCAGGTGGCGGGAAGCTTCGGAGCCGTGGAGGAGAACCCAGCAACAGGGGTGAGGAGGGCAAAGCAGAGAGATTCCTGAACAGAGGATCAGTGCCAATGAGCACTCACCAGCCTGAGAGGCTTGTCTGCTCACCCACTGGGGTGGGTGGGGGCTGGGAACTGAGGCTCCAGCTTCAGTCAGATCCCAGGGAGAGGACTGGGGTTGGCTGCATAAACACAGCCTGAAGGGGACTAGTGTGCCACAGCTAGCTGGGAGGGAGTCAGGGAAAATAACTTGAGCTGCCAAAGAGGCAAGAGACTTTATCTTGCCTATTTGTTTCCTGGTGCGTGAGGAGAGGGGATTAAGAGTGCTGCTTAAAGGAGCTCCAGAGATGGGAGGGAGCTGCAACTATCAGACCCAGGAGACGGGCATGAGATGCTAAGGCTGCTGCTGCAGCCACAAAGAAACCTGTGTGCAAGCACAGGTCACTATCCACATCGCCCCTCCGGGGAATCTGTGCAGCCCACCACTGCCAGGGTCCTGTGATCCAGGGACAACGTCACCGGGAGAACACACGTCATAGCTCAGACTGGTGCAATGTCACACTGGCCTCCACCGCCGCAGGCTTGCCCCGCATTCCATACCCCTCCCTCTTCCCAGGTTAAGTGAGCCAGAGGCCCTAATCAGCTTCTCCTTTAATCCTGTTGTGTCTGAGTGAAGAACAGATGCCCTCAGGAAACCTACACACAGAGGAGGGGCCAAATCCAAAGCTGAACACCAGGAGCTATGCGAACAAAGAAGAGAAATGGAAATTTTTCCCAGCATTCTCAGGAGCAGTGGATTTTATCTCCACAATCAACTTGATGCCCCATGCATCTGTGGAATACCTGAATACACAATGAATCATCCCAAATTTAGGAGGTGGACTTTGGGAGCAATTATATATATATATATATATTTTTTTTTCTTTTTCTCTTTTTGTGAATGTGTACGTGTATGCTTCTGGGCGTGATTTTGTCTCTATAGCTTTGTTTTTACCATTTGACTTAGGGTTCTGTCTATCGTTTTTGTTTTTGTTTTTCTTTTTATAGTATAGTTTTTAGATGGTGGATTTGTTTTCTTTTTTTTGGTTTGGTTGCTCTCTTCTATCTTTCTACCTTTCTTTAATTACTTTTTAAAAGTTTTTTAATAATTACTTTTTATTTTAATTATTTTATTTTATCTCTTTCTTTCTTTTTTTTTTTTTTTTTTTTGCAGTACGTGGGCCTCTCACTGTTGTGGCATCTCCTGTTGTGGACCACAGGCTCCGGATGCGCAGGCTCAGCAACCATGGCTCATGGGCCTAGCCGCTCCATGGCATGTGGGATCCTCCCGGACTGGGGCACAAACCCATGTTCCCTGCATCAGCAGGCGGACTCTCAACCACTGCACCACCAGGGAAGCCCTTTCTTTCTTTCTTTCTTTCTTTCTTTCTTTCTTTCTTTCTGTCTGTCTGTCTTTTCTCCCTTTTATTCTAACCCATGTGTATGACAGGTTCTTGGTGCTCCAAACAGGCATCAGGACTGTGTCTCTGAGATGGGAGAGCCAATTTCAGGACATTGGTCAAACAGAGACCTCCCAGCTCCACGTAATATCAAATGGTAAAAATCTCCCAGAGATGTCAGTCTCAAAGCCAAGACCCAGCTCCACTCAATGACCAGCAAGTGACAGTGCTGGATACCCTATGCTAAACAATTAGCAAGAAAAGGAACACAAACCAACCGCTTAGCATAGAGGACACATAAAATCATAATAAGGCAACAGTCACCTCAAAACACACCACAAGACATGGACCTGCACACCAGAAAGAAAACATCCAGCCTCATCCACGAGAACACAGGCACTAGTCCCCTCCATCAGGTAGCCTAGACAAGCCACTGAACCAAGCTTAGACACTGGGGCAGACATCAAAACCAATGGGAACTACAAACCTGCAGCCTGTGCAGAGGAACCCCAAACACAGTAAGTTAAGCAAAAGGAGAAGACAGAGAAACACACAGCTGATGAAGGAGCAAGGTAAAACCCCACCAGACCTAACAAATGAAGAGGAAATAGGCAGTCTACCTGAAAAAGAATTCAGAATAATGATAGTAAAGATGATCGAAAAATCTTGGAAAAAGAATAGAGAAAATACAAGAAACATTTAACAAGGACCTAGAGGAACTAAAGAGCAAAGAAACACTGGTGAACAACAAAATAAATGAAATTTAAAAGTCTCTAGAAGGGATCAATTGCAGAATAACTGAGGCAGAAGAATGGACAAGTGACCTAGAAGATAAAATACTGGAAATAACTACAGCAGAGCAGAGTAAAGATAAAAGAATAAAAAGAATTGAGGACAGCCTCAGAGACCTCTAGGAGAACATTAAATGCACCAACATTCGAATTATAGGGGTCTCAGAAGAAGAATAGAAAAAGAAAGGGACTGAGAAAAAACTTGAAGAGATTATAGTTGAAAACTTCCCTAATATGGGAAAATAAATAGTTAATGAAGTACAGGAAGCACAGAGAGTCCCATACAGTATAAATCCAAGGAGAAACAAGCCAAGACACATATTAATCAAATGATCAAAAATTAAATACAAAGAGAAAATATTAAAAGCAGTAAGGGAAAAACAACAAATAACACACAAGGGAATCCCCATAAGGTTAACAGCTGATCTTTCATCAGAAATTCTGCAAGCCAGAAAGGAGTAGCAGGACATATTTAAAGTGATGAAGGGGAGGCCTTCCCTGGTGGCACAGTGGTTAAGAGTCCGCTTGCCGATGCAGGGGACATGGGTCCATGAGCCAGTCTGGGAAGATCCCACATGCCGCGAGTGGCTGGGCCTGTGAGCCATGGCTGCTAAGCCTGCGCAGCTGGAGTCTGTGCTCCCAGGAGAGAACACAACAGTGAGAGACCAACGTACCACATAAAAAAAAAAAAAAGATGAAGGGGAAAAACCTACAAGCAACAATACACTATGCATCAAGGATCTCATTCAGATTTGACAGAGAAATTAAAACTTTACAGACAAGCAAAAGCTAAGAGAATTCAGCACCACAAAACCACCCTTAAACCAAACGCTAAAGGAAACACTCTATGCAGGAAACGCCGGAGAAGGAAAGACCTACAATAAAAAAACACAAAACAATTAAGAAAATGGTAATAGGAACATATATATCGATAATTATCATAAACGTAAATGGAATAAATGCTCCAACCAAAAGACATACACTAGCTGAATGGATACAAAATCAAGACCCATAAATATGCTGTCTACAACAGACCCACTTCAGGCCTAGGGACACATACAGACTGAAAGTGAGGGGATGGAAAATGATATTCCATGCAAATGGAAATCAAAAGAAAGCTGGAGCAGCAATTCTCATACCAGACAAAATAGATTTTAAAACAAAGACTATTACAAGAGACAAAGAAGGACACTACATAATGATCAAGGGATCATTCCAAGGAGAAGATATAACAATTGTAAACATTTATGCACCCAACATAGGAGCACCTCAATACATAAGGCAAATACTAACAGCCATAAAAAGGGACATTGACAGTAACACAGCCATAGTAGGACACTTTCACCAGTGGACAGAGCATCCAAAATGAAAATAAATAAGGAAACACAGCTTTAAATTATACATTAAACAAGAGGAATGAATTGATATCTATAGGACATTCCATCCAGAAACAACAGAATACATTCTCTTCTCAACTGCTCAATGAACATTCTCCAGGATAGATCATGCCTTGGGTCACAAATCAAACCTTGATAAATTTAAGAAAATTGAAATTGTATCAAGTACCTTTTCTGACCACAATGCTATGAGACTAGCCATCAATTACAGGAAAAAAAATATTTAAAAGATACAAACAAATGGAGGCTAAATAGTACACTACTTAATAACCAAGAGATCAGTGAAGAATTCAAAGAGTAAATCAAAAAACACCTAGAAAGAAGTGACAATGAAAACACGACCACCGAAAACCTATGGGATGCAGCAAAAGCAGTTCTAAGAGGGAAGTTTATAGCAATACAATCCTACGTTAAGAAACAATAAACACCTCACATAAATAACCTAACCTTACACCTAAAGCAATCAGAGAAAGAAAGAAAGAAAAAAAATATACAAAGTTAGCAGAAGGAAAGAAATCATAAAGATTGGACTAGAAATAAATAAAAAAGAAATGACAGAAATGATAGCAAAGATCAATAAAGCTAAAACCTGGTTCTTTGAGAAGATATACAAAATTGATAAACCATTAGCCATACTCATCAAGAGAAAAAGGGAGAAGACTCCAATCAATAGAATTAGAAATGAAAAAGGAGAAGTAATAACTGACACTGCAGAAATACACAGGATCATGAGAGATTACTACAAGCAAATATATGCCAATAAAATGGACAACCTGGAAGAAATGGACAAATTCTTAGAAATGCACAATGCTTCTAAGATTGAAGTAGGAAGAAATAGAAAATATGAACAGACCAATCACAAGCAGTGAAATGGAAACTGTGATTAAAAATCTTCCAACAAACAAAAGCCCAGGACCAGATGAGTTCAGAGGCGAATTCTATCAAATATTCAGAGAAAAGCTACGACCTATCCTCCTCAAACTGTTCCAAAATATAGCAGAGAGAGGAACACTCCCAAACTCACTCTACAAGGCAACTATCACCCTGATACCAAAACCGAACACAGATGTCACAAAGACAGAAAACTACAGGCCAATATCACTGATGAACATAGATGCAAAAATCCTCAACAAAATACTAGCCAACAGAATCCAACAGCACACTAAAAGCATCATACACTATAACCTCATGGGGTTTATCTCAGGAATGCAAACATACTTCAATATACACAAATCAATCAATGTGATACACCATATTAACAAAATGAAGGAGAAAATCCATATGATCATCTCAATAGATGCAGAGAAAGCTTTCAACAAAATTCAACACCCATTTATGATAAAAACATGAAAGAAACTAGGCATAGAGGGAATTTACTGCAACATAATAAAGGCTATATATGACAAACCCACAACCAATATCATCCTCAATGGTGAAAACTGAAACCATTTCCATGAAGATCAGGAAAAAGAAAAGGTTGTCCACTCTCACCACTGTTATTCAACATAGTTTTGGAAGTTTTAGCCACAGCAATCAGAGAAGAAAAAGAAATAAAAGGAATACAAGTTGGAAAAGAAGAAGTAAAGCTGTCACTGTTTGCAGATGACATGATACTATACATAGAGAATTGTAAAGATGCTACCAGAAAACTATTACAGCTAATTAATGAATTTGGTAAAGTAGCAGGATACAAAATTAATGCACAGAAATCTCTGGCATTCTTATACACTAATGATGAAAAATCTGAAAGTGAAATTAAGACACTCCCATTTACCATTGCAACAAAATGTATAAAATATCTTGGAATAAATCTAGCTAAGGAGACAAAAGACCTGTATGCAGAAAATTATAAGACACTGATGAAAGAAATTAAAGATGATAAAAATAGATGGAGAGATACACCATGTTCTTGGATTGGAAGAATCAACATTGTGAAAATGACTCTACTACCCAAAGCAATCTACAGATTCAATGCAATTCCTATCCAACTACCACTGACATTTTTCACAGAACTAGAACAAAAAATTTCACAGTTTGTATGGAAACACAAAAGACCCTGAATAGCCAAATCAATCTTGACAACGAAAAACGGAATCATTCTCCCTGACTTCAGACTATAGTATGAAGCTACAGTAATCAAGACAGTATGGTCCTGGCAAAAAAAAAAAAAAAAACAGAAATATAGATCAATGGAACAGGATAGAAAGCCCAGAGATAAACCTATGCACATATGGTCACCTTATCTTTGATTAAGGAGCAAGAATATACAGTGGAGAAAAGACAGCCTCTTCAATAAATGGTGCTGGGAAAACTAGACAGCTACATGTAAAAGCATGATATTAGAACACTCCCTAACACCATACACAAAAATAAACTAAAAATGGATAAAAGACATAAATGTAAGGCCAGACACTATCAAACTTTTAGAGGAAAACATAGGCAGAACAATCTGTGACATAAATCACAGCAAGCCTCCTAGAGAAATGGAAATAAAAACAAAAATAAACAAATGGGACCTAATGAAACTTCAAAGCTGTTGCACAGCAAAGGAAACCATAAATAAGACAAAAAGACAACCCTCAGAATGGGAGAAAATATTTGCAAATGAAGCAACTGACAAAGGATTAATCTCCATATTTACAAGCAGCTCATGCAGCTCAATATCAAAAAAAACAAACAACCCACTCTAAAAATTGGCAGAAAACCATTTCTCCAAAGAAGATATACAGATTGCCAACAAATACATGAAAGGATGCTCAACATCTTTAACCATTAGAGAAATGGAAATCAGAACTACAATGAGATATCATCACACACGAGTCAAAATGGCCATCAGCAAAAAATCTACAAATAGTAAATGCTGGAGAGGGTGTGGAGAAAAGGAAACCCTCTTACACTGTTCGTGGGAATGTAAATTGATGCAGCCACTATGGAGAACAGCATGGAGGTTCCTTAAAAAACTAAAAATAGAACTACCATATGACCCAGCTATCCCACTACTGGGCATATACCCTGAGAAAACCATAATTCTAAAAGAATCATGTACCACAATGTTTATTGCAGCTCTATTTACAATAGCCAGGACACGGAAGCACCCTAAGTGTCCATCAACAGATGAATGGATAAAGAAGATGTGACACTTATATACAGTGGAATATTACTCAGTCATAAAAAGAAACGAAATTGAGCTACTTGTAATGAGGTGGGTGGACCTACAGTCTGTCATACAGAGTGAAGTATATAAGAAAGAGAAAAACAAATACTGTATACTAAAACATATATATGGAATCAAAAAAACCAAAATGGCCATGAAGAACCTAGGGGCATGATAGAGGGGAATAAAGATGCAGACCTGCTAGAGAATGGGCTTGAGGATACAGGGAGGGGGAAGGGTAAGCTGGGACAAAGTGAGAGAGTGACATGGACATATATACACTCCCAAATGTAAAATAGATAGCTAGTGGGAAGCAGCCACATAGCACTGGGAGATCAGCCCGGTTCTTTGTGACCACCTAGATAGGATAGGGAGAGTGTGAGGGAGGAAGACACAAGAGCAAAGAGATATGGGGATATATGTATATGTCTAATTGATTCACTTTGTTATAAAGCAGAAACTAACACACCATTGTAAAACAATTATACTCCAATAAAGATGTTAGAAGAAAAAAACATATAATTTCAAAGGAAAAAGAACTTGTTTATAAATACCATAATTTCATTAAAAAATGAAAAAAAAACTTTATGTTGTGTAACACTCATTTTTGTAGAATAAATCAAATGAATGCCATTTTCAAAACTTATGTGCATTATGAATTATTATAATAAAAGTCTAAAATCTTTTGAAGAAAAATTTTGAAAGAAATGGCATAATATTAAATTCATTTTAAGTGGCAAAATCTTAGCATGGATTTTAAAAGATATTATAATAAATGTATGTAGACATGACACATTATGTTAGGAAGACATTTCTTGTATATATATAATATACATATACATATATAAAATGTCAACCATATATATCTTATATATTATGTGAGTGTACCAGAAGGAGTCTACCTAGGGGGGTAAGAGAAAAGCAAACCTAATTACAAAACAACTTTTAATAAGGAATATGCATACTTCTAATTTAGAATAACTAAAGTGCCAATTGCCCACTTATGAGAACAGACTATGTCTTCTGATCCTTAAAAAATATAATAATTTAAGCAAATGTTCAGTATGGCTATATATATTTATATATTGTTTGCAATAAAAGTAATATGTTTAAGAATGAAAAATCAGAGTCAAGTATAGATAAGCAGAATTTCAAGTAAGGCATAATTTTATCAATTATTATTTTCATCAATATATCCATCTATTTCTTAGTTTTTTAGTAATTTTCCATTGAGTAACTTGGATTATTTAGGTTTACAATCATAGTCTCAAACAATATAATTTTATGTCACTTTTACTAATTTTTAAACCTCTCATTTACTTGTAGTTTCTAACCATATAGCCTTGTTATTGCAGTGTATGTAATAAAGGAAGAATAGTCATCACTAAAAATCCTGACTAGGCTGTGGATGCAGTATTTTGCCAGTATAGTCTTTTTAATTGTGTCTTGCAAATAATTCCATAATAATTATCTGTGGATTTCAATAATAAAATTCTCTGAAAAGGAATTGAACAAAACAGGTCCATGACACAGATCTTGGGCCATTCATTCTACCATAAGATTTATAGGGGAAATCTTATGAAAATGCAAAAGATTTGTATTTTTCTTAGTTTACTTCCAATCCTAGTTTATAGGTTTAATATCACATCTTCAAATTGTTATAAATAGTATTCATCAGTAAGTATTTGAAGGTAAATCAATTTTCAGTTCTTCTGTATAATCTGATTTTCCTACTGAAGCATGAGTAGTTATCATAAAGGTATGTGTATGCATGCGTTTCTATCTGTTTTTGTGTGTATGATTAAGGGCATCTACTCATTAAAATATTTTTAAAAACATCATTTACTTCCTATCCAATTTGTAATAAGTTATTTTGAAACTACTTCACAACAGCCTCTCAAATATAGCCTTCTTTCTGATTTTCAGTCTTCTTTTCCAATATGCCCTCCTCCCATACTGTAAACGAAACAGGTGGACCTTAAACTTTTATAAATTATTGCATTTTTCCAAATATGCATTTTTCTTTTTACATTCAGGTATTGGCTCTGAGAATCAATGCTAACATGTCACATATTCTTAAAGGAAAGGTCCATTAAAATATCCTGAAAAATCTTCCTAGCAACACTGGATGGAAGGAATTTTATTTTTTGTTGTTACAGTTCACAAGCTTTGTAAAAATTTCTTTCACATAAGTATATCTGAGTTAGAGAACATTTTGTAGAATTCATGTAGTCATAGAATAAATTTTACAAAAAGAATCCTAGGCTCATAAAGAGAGGTACAGTTCTTAAATTAGCTATTTTGTATAGATTTTGGGAGACACAATTAGGTATGAGATTCTACATCTTAATGGCATCAGAAATGTCCTTAATTGATTGCAAGTGGCTAGAGGCAGACTATTTATATCTTAAGAATGTATATCAGGTGCAATAATCACTGTAGTGACTGTGTTACCAGAAAATTAAATATACGTGAAATAGGATGGACTTTGTTTTCTGTAATTAATCCATTTGTTGTATTATTGGACTAATATTACATTTACAATCACTTGTCTGTTATCAGTCTTGAGTAGTACTTCATTTTTAAATCATTAAGAAGATATATAACTGTATTCTCATTATAATACTTAACCCCAAAGTTTTCTCATGACCTTCTATAATTTATTCAGCAGACTTAACTCTCATTATGTGCATACAAACCAAATTGTACTGCTAATTTTTCTTAAAGATTTCCCTGAATACATATTATTAGATTATATTTATTAATGTTATTAAAATATAAAACATTATTTACAGAGAAAACTTATTAAAAAACTAGTTTTATTTATAATCAAACAATATAAAATGTCTCATGTATTTTTAGATATACTGATATTTTATAGCTTATAACCATCCATAAATGATAGACCATTCATGCCTGAAGTCTATTCCTTTGGACATGACAAAGGACATTTCCTTATAAAGAACTTTAATATTTTATACTGTCAATGTTATTATTGCATAATTACTTTCATTTGAAGTGTAATTGATGAGAATTCATAGATTTTGAAGGCTAAGATTAATGATATCTGCCTAGGCAAAATTCTCTCTGTATTGTACTTTTTGTTCTGCAGGAAGGACATTTCTCCAATTAGCATTGCTATTCTTTTCTTTACAAGGCCTATATTTAGAAAATATCTGTTTTGTTAGTGATTCAAAAAAATTATCTCAAGACCAAAACATTTGAATGTTCATGTGTGATCTATGATTATACTGATAAACATATTTGAAGATTATAATAATTTCCCTTGCAAAGTTAATTGTAAGTCATTCTTCCCAGATGGTTTTTCTTAAAAATAAACTGCAATATAACATATTTTTTATAAACTTTTTTAAGGCTGAGGGAAGTTAAGTGATTCTGATATAATTCTTAGCAAATTATGCATTATAATTTGATGAGAGGTATATATGGAAACAATTACTGAAAAATATAGATTACAGGCATTTTTACTGAAATGTAACATTAGTAGTTTGAGTTGCTCTAAGGTATTTTTTTAACTAAGTTTGCGAAAATGTCTTCCTGAGGAACAAAGTTAATAAAAAGATGGTGTCTGGTCATCAGCATATCCATGCTCTGTGAGCAGAAAGGAAATAATATTGTTTATAAAAATATTATTTTCTCATTCAATCACAAATTTATTTATAGTCATTTGAAAGTAGAAAATTCTGGCAAAGAAAAATAATATCTAACTCTATTCCTTATATTCATCTGGCTTCAATGCACACGGACAAATTGCATACTAGATGTCACAACCACAACTGAGCCAGACAGAATTTTCTCTACTTTCAGCACCATTTCAACTTTGCCTTCAAGACCCATTTGCTTTGACCCAGTAACAATGGTAACAGTTTTTCTGTCAGTCAAGTTTCCTGACTACAAATAACTTTAGCTGTCTTAAGTGAAAAACAAATTATTGGGATGGTATGGGGGAATCACAGACTCATTTGGAAGCCTGGAGAAATAGACTTGGGAATGAGTAGGAAACAAGGTTTCTAGGACAATGATCAATGTCAGGCTACAGGAATGTTCTCTTTAAAACCTTTTTACAAATGCATGCTGTTTTGTATTTTTAGTGTAATCATACCTAATATAAATTCTCTAAATACTTTTGATTTAATACCTCCTACATTTATTTCCACTTTCATAATTAAACATCTACAGTAGAATTCTTAACTGGTACTCAACTAATCTACTTACAAGAGTAATGTGTGTACCACTCTCCTGTAAAACCTTCAAAACTAAAGCTCCTGGCATACTTGTGAGTCTAAATAGAAGCCCCCTCTGCAACAGGCCTGGACACATCTGCTCCAACCAGTTCTCTTGCACTTACCTTCTGTTAGCAAGTGAATTTGTGAGTCTTCAAATTTCACATGTTGAAGTCCTCAACCCCATGTAACTGTGTTTGAAGATAGGGATTTTAGGAAATAATTGGGATTAAATGAGGTCATAAGAGTGGAGCCCTAATCTAAAAGGATTGCTGGCCTTATAAGAAGAGGAAGAAAACATTCTTGTTCTAGCTCCATGGACACACACTAAGAAGTGTGAGTACACAGAGAGAAGGTGGCTGTCTGCAAGTCAGGAAGAGAGCTCTCACCAGAAACTTTACAGGCTGACACATTGATCTTGAATATTCCAGCCTCAAGAAATATGAGAAAATAAATTTCTATTGTTTAGGCCACCCAGTCTATGGTATTTTGTAGAATTACTAACTGGGGGGACCTGCAGAGGGTTTCTGAGGTGCTATTAATGTGATTGCTTGTATTATTTATTAGACGTCATATAATATTTATCTTTTTAAGTATGACTTACTTCACTTAGTATGATTTTCTCTAGGTCCATCCATTTTGCTGCAAATGGCAATATTTCATTTTTTATGATTAATATTCCATTATATATATATATATATATATATATATATATATATATAAAACTCATCTTCTTTATCCATTCATCCACTGATGGACACTTAGGTTGCTTCCATGTCTTGGCTATTGTAAACAGTACTGCTATGAATGTTGGGGAGCATGTATCTTTTTGAATTAGAGTTTTTTTTTTTCTTGGTATTTGTCCAGGGGTGGGATTACAGGATCATATGGTAGATCTATTTTTAGTTTTTTAAGGAACCTCCATGCTGTTTTCCATAGTGGCTGCACCAATTTACATTCCTATCAACAGTGTAGGATGGTTGCCTTTTCTCCACATCCTCCGCAGCATTTATTATTTGTAGACTTTTTGATGATAGCCATTCTGATCAGTGTAGGGTGATACCTCATTGTAGTTTTGATTTGCATTTCTCTAATAACTAGCAATGTTGAGAATCTTTTCATGTGCCTGTTGAACATCTGCATTATATTCCATTTAAAGATATTATAAAATATTGGTTATATTCCCTGTGCTATACAATATATCCTTTTATCTTATTTATTTTATACATGGTAATTTGTACCTCTTAAACCCCTACTGCTGTATTGCCCCTCTCCCCAACTTGTGACCAGCTGTTTGTTCTCTATACCTGAGAGTCTGTTTATTTTGTTTGTTTATTTTTTTGTTTTTTGTGGTACATGGGCCTTTCACTGTTGTGGCCTCTCCCATTGTGGAGCACAGGCTCTGGAGACACAGGCTCAGCAGCCATGGATCACGGGCCTAGCCACTCTGTGGCATGTGCAATCTTCCTGGACAGGGGCATGAACTGGTGTCCCCTGCATCGGCAGGCAGACTCTCAACCCCTGCACCACCAGGGAAGCCCTGATTTGTTTTTATATTCATTCCCTTGTTTTATATTTTAGATTCTACACATAAATGAAAACATAAGTATTTTTCTTTCTCTCTCTGACTTAGTTCACTAAACGTAATAACCTCCAGGTTCATCCATGTTGCTACAATGCAAAATTTTATTTTTTTATGGCTGAGTAATATCACATGGTATACGTATATTATGTACACCTCATATTTTTTATCCATTCATCTGCTGATGCACACTTAGGTTGCTTCCATATTTTGGTTATTGTAAATAATGCTGCTGTGAACACTGGGAAGCATATATCTTTTCAAATTAGTGTTTTTGTATTCTTTGCATCTATTCCTAAGAGTAGAATCACTGGATCATATGATAGTTCTACTTTTAGTTTTTAGGAAGCTTCATGCTGTTTTCCATAATGACTGCACCAGTCTAAATTTGTACCAACTGTGTACTAGGGTTCCTCTTTCTTCACATTTTTGTCAACATATGTTATTTGTGGTCCATTTGATGATAACATTTCTGACAGGTATGAGGTGAAATTTCATCCTGGTTTTGATTTGCTTTTCCCTGATGATTAATGATGGTGAACATCTTTTCATGTGCCTGTTGGCCATGTGTTTGTCTTCTTTGGATAAATCTATATTCAGGTCTTCTGTCTATTTTTAAATTGGGTTGTTTGTTTTCTTGATATTGATTTGTATGCACTGTTTATATATTTTGAATATTAACCCGTTATCAGTCATATCATTTGAAAATGCTTTCTCCCATTCAGTAGGTCATATTTGCATTTGGTTGATGGTTTCCTTTGTTGTGCAAAGATTTTTAAGTATAATTAGGTCCAATTTGTTTATTTTGCTTTGGGTTCCTGTGCCTGAGGATACAGATCTAAAAAATATTGCTACAATTTATGTCCAAGAGCATTCTGCAAATCCTTTTGTCTAAAATTTTTATGATCTCTAGTCTTATATTTATGTCTTCAATCCATTTTGAGTTTGTTTTTGTATGTGGTGTCAAAAAATGTTCTAATTTCATTCTTTTGCACATAGATATTCAGTTTTCCAAGTGCTACTTATTGAAGAGATTCTTTTCTCCATTGTGTTTTTTTGCCTCTTGTGTCATAGATTAATTGACTGTAGTGTGAGGGTTCATTTTTGGGATCTCTATTCTGTTACATTGATCTCTATGTTTGTTTCTGTGACCGGGCCATATTGTTTTGATGATTGTAACTTTGTAGTATAGTCTGAAGTCAGGGAACATGATACCTTCAGCATTGTACTTTTTTCTCAAGATTACTTTGGCTATTTGGTGTTGCTTATGGTTCCATATAAATTTTAAGATTATTTGTTCTAGTTCTGTGAGAAATGTTATGACATTAGATAAGGGTTGCTTTAAATATGTAGATTCCTTTAGGTAGTATGGCCATTTTCACATTATTAATTCTTCCAGTCCAAGAGCATGGGATATCCTTCCATTTCTTTGTATCATCTTCAATTTCCTTCATCAGTATCTTACATTTTTCACAGTATAGGTCTTTTTTACCTCTTTTGTTAAGTTTATTCTTAGGTATTTTATTCTTCTTGGTGAGATTTTAAATGGGATTGTCGACTTTCTTTCACTTTCTGATTATTCATTAGTAGTGTATAGAAAAGCAGCAGATTTCTGCATATTTATCTGGTATCCTTGAACTTTACTTGATTTATTTATTAGTTCTAATACTTTTTTTTGGAGTCTTTAGGGTTTTCTCTATATAGTATCATGTCATCTGCAGATAGTTACAGTTTTATTTCTTCCCTTCCAATTTGGATGCCTTTTATTTATTTATTTTTCTTGTCTGATTGCTGTGGCTAAGATTTTTAATACTATTTAATATAGAAGTGGTGAGAGTGGGCATTCTTGTCTTGTTCCTGATTTTAGAGAGAAAGCTTTCAGCTTTTCACCATTGAGTGTAATGTTAGCTGTGGGTTTGTCATAAACAGATATTATTATGTTAAGAAATGTTCCCTAATACTAACTTTTATTATTAGTTTTTATTATGAACGAAGTTGAATTGTGTCAAATGCTTTCTCTGCATCTATTGAGAAGATTATGTGACTTTTCATCTTCTTTTTGTTAATGTGGTGTATCACGTTAATTGATTTGCAGATATTGAACCATCCTTGCATCACTAGAATAAATCCCCTATGGTCATGCTGTATGATCCTTTTTATATATTGCTGGATTCAGTTTGTTAATATTTTGTTGAGGATTTTTGCATATACATTTATTAGAGATATAGGTCTGCAATTTTCTTTTTTGTAGTGTCTTGTCTGGTTTTGGTATAACAGTAACAGTGGACTCAAAGAATGAATTTAGAAGAGGTTCCTCTCCTTCAACCTTTCTGGAATAGTTTGAGAAGTTCTTCTTTATATATTTGGTAGAATTCCCCTATGAGGCCATCTGATTCATGGATTGTTTGGGGGGAGGTTTTTAATTACAAATTCAGTTTCACTACTAGTGATAAATCTATTCAGATTTTCTGTTTCTTCTTAAGTTAGGCTTGAAAAAATGTTATGTTTCTAGAAATTTATCCATTTTTTTCTAGGTTGTCCAATTTATTGGCATATAACTGTTCATAGTGCTCTCTAATGATGTTTTTTTTAACCTGTTATATGGGTTGTTATTTCTCTTCTTTCACTTCTTATTTTGTTTATTTGGATCCTCTCTTTTTTTTCTTGATGATCCTGGCTAAAACTTATCAATTTTGTTTATCTTTTCAAAAACCAGCTCTTGGTTTCATTGATTTTTCCCCCTCTATATTATTTATGTTCACACTAATATTTAACATTTCCTTACATCTACTGATATTTGTCTTTGTTTGTTCTTTTCCTAATTATTTAGATGGTAGGTTAGGTTGTTTATTTGAGATTTTTCTTGTTTCTTGACATAGGGCTATATTGCTATAAACTTCCCTATTGGAACTGCTTTTGCTGTGTCCAATAGATTTTGGATTTTTTTTTTTTTAATTTTCATTTGCCTTGTTGTATCTCCTGATTTACTCTTTGATTTCTTCACTGACACATTGTTTTTTAGTAGCATGTCATTTAGTCTCCCTGTGTTTATGATTTTCCAATTTTAATTTTTTCTAATTGATATCTATTTTTATACTGTTGTAGTTGGAAGATATGCTCAAATATAATTTTTGTCCTCTTAAATTTGTTGAGACTTGTTTTGTGGCCTAGCATGTGATCTATATTGGAAAACATTCCATGTGCCCTTGAAAGAAATGTGTATTCTGCTATTTATGGATGGAATGTTTTCATCAGTCTGGATGATATGTCCATTTATGTAAATGGGAGGTTAAAATACCCTACTATTACTGTATTATTGTCAATTTCTCCCTTTGTGTCTGTTAACATTTGTTTAATATATTTAGGTGCTCCTATATTAGGCAAATATATATTAATAAATGTTATATCCTCTTAGTGTATTAATACATTTATTTTTAATTAATGCTCTTCTTTGCCTGTTTTATAAACTTTGTTTTAAAGTCTACTTTGACTGGTATGAGTATCACTACCCCAACTTTCTTTTTGTTTTCATTTTCATGAAATATCATTTTCCATTCCCTTGCTTTCAGTCTGTGTGTGTCTTTAGCTCTGAAGTGAGACTCTTGTAAGCAGCATATAGATGGATCTCTTATTTTCATCCAATTATCCACACTGTGTATTTTTTGGAGCATTTAGTCCATTGACATTTAACGTGATTATTGTTAGGAGTGTACTTATTGCCATTTTGTTACTTGTTTTCTATTTGTTTTTGTAGTTTTCTCTACTCTTTTCTTCTTTTAATTTATTCCCTTGTGGTTTGATAATTTCCTTTGGTGGTATGCTTGTGTTTCCTTCTCTCTAGTTTGTGTGTATCTATTGTGTGTTAATCATCTGTGGTAACCATAGATTTCATATATGGTGAGCTATAAATATATCTATTAGTTTTAAACTGAGAGTGATTTAAGTTCAAACACATTCTTAAAGATCACATTTTTTACTCCCCTCTCCATCACCTTTTATGTTTTTGATGTTATATTTTATATTTTCATGTTTATCTCTTAACTGTTAATTGAAGTTCAATAAATATTACATTTCTTAACATTTAATCTTCCTATTAGCTTATTTAATTGTTTGGTCTACAGCCTTATCTATATATTTGCCTTTAGGAGTGGAATTTTTCCTTTCCTATAAATTCTTACTTATAGCATTTTCATTTCCACTTAGAGAAGACACTTTAGCTTTTCTTTAGGGTTGATTTAGTATCAAACTCTTTTAGTTTTCACTGATCTGAGAAGTACTTTATATATCCTTTAATTCAGATAATAACCTTTCAGTGTAGAGTATCAAGTAGTAGCGTTTTTTGTTGTTGTTGTTTGTTTTAGTATTTTAAATATATTATGCAAAGTTTTTTGCAGGAAAATCAGCTGATAGCTTTATGGGGGTTCCTTTGTATAAGACTCTTTTTTTCAGCTTTAGGAAATTTTCAGTCATAATTTTATCAAAGGCATTTTCTGTCCTTTTCTCTCTTTCTTCTTGTTTTGGGACCATGGTAATGTGAATGTTAGTTAGCTTGCTGTTGTTCCAGAGGTCCTTTAAACTATCCTCATTTTCTAAAATTTCTTTTTCTTTTTTGCTGTTTTGATTGTGTGATTTCCATTATTCTATTTTCCAGATTATGTATGTATTCTTCTGTATCACCTAGTCTGCTGTTAACACCTTCTAGTGTATTTTTTTATATCAGTTATCTTATTTTTTTTCTCTGACTGGTTCTTATTTATATTTCTAGTTCCTCATTAAAATTCTCATTGTGTTCATCTATTTTTTCCAAGTTCAGTTAGAAGTCTTGCTATTAATGTTTTGAACTCATTATCTGGTAAATTATTTATCTCTGTTTCATTATGAATTTTTTCCTTGTCCTTTCATTTTTTTCCTTGTCCTTTTATTTTAAACCAATTCCTTTGACTTTTAATTTTGTTAAACTTTCTCTGTCTATGAATTTATGTAAAACAGTTATCTATCCTGCTCTTGAAGGTGTGTCCTTATACAGGTGTGGTTCTATGCACCCTGTGTGTGTCCAGTGGCTTTTGTGGGAGAGATGGATCTGAAGTGACCATGGGTCATGTCTTCTCTCGCCTTGTGCTAGCAACATCCCACCTTGGTGGGAAGTAAGGCTGGAGATGGAGGAACTTGAGCCAGAATCAGTTGTGAGCCAGGGCTTCTCCTCTGCTGAATGATTACCACAGCTCTCTAGGGGTGAGGTTAAGGCCAAAGTGGTCAATCAGAAGCCCAAGAGTCAGGTCCAAGCTGACCTCTAAGTGTGTGCTCTCCCTTGGCAATGGCACCTCCAACCATAGTGGAAAGCAGCACAGGCACTAGAGGGGCTGGAGCGAACACCAGGTGCAGTGCTGAGGTGCACTGGGACAGTCTCAGCAAACAGTCAGAGTCCCTGACAGCTCCCAATCAACTGCCACCACCTGCATGCTGGCAATGGCCAACTTCAACCTGTTCAGATAAAGGGAAATGTCCAAGCCAGCTTCATTTCTACCATGTGTTCACACTCTCTTAATGAATGGCATCTCCACCTCAATGGAGAACAGTATTGAAACAGGAGAGGCTGGAGTGGGTATCCAGTGAGGGATGGGGTGCATGCTGGGATAGTGTGGGCAAGTCAGTCAGAGCTGCAGCATCTTTTATGTGACCACATTTTCATGCACTCTTGCAATGGCTGCCTTTGCCCTCTTCAGCCACAGGGTCAGGTCCAGACTGGCCCCATTTTCTCTAAGTGTGTTCTTTCTCTTTGGCAATGGTAGGCTTTGCCTTAGTGGAGAGCTTCCCCAGAGCAAGAGAGTCTGGAATAGACCCTTAGTCTGGGCTGGGATGTGAACTATGGTGGCCTTAGGAAACTGGCAAGAGACTCAAGTTGTTTTCAATCTGTTTGCTCTGCCTTATTCCTTGGAGTAAGCAAACATCTATGCAGCTCTTCATGAGCAGAATCTTGGTTTCTTATAGCCGTCTGGTAAGTTCACTTGTTTTGAAACCAGCTAAGTAGACTTGTCTGTCCAGTGTTGGATTCCAGGGTTGTGGTGCCCATTTTGTGGCCTGAAGCCCTCACTCCTGATGGAAGATCCCTGAGCTTGTGATATCCCCCTCCTCTTCTGTGTCACCTACTAGGACCATGGGTCCCAAACTGATCATTTCTCCACATTTCCTACCCAATTTCATGTTGATATTTCTTTGCAACCTTCAATGTATAATAGCCTTACTACCAGTCTTCAGTTTGTTTTCAGCAAGAGTTGCTCCACAGATCGTACATAAAATTATTTAGACCATATTCTTTGTTCCTGTGTATGTGACCTTGTCCCATTTTTTTCTTATTTCAAGTGAGTTTACCTTAATCAAAATACCCTGATAAATTAGAAGGAAATGAAAAGGGCTGGGTTAAGTTCCTCTAGCTAATATTAGTTAACTCTTCATCAAGAACTGCTCTCTATATACAAGGATTAAAACTTAAGTAACATTAATATATGTGGATATTTGTGCCATAGTTGATTAATATCTGAGTGAGACCCTAATTCAAGATGGGGTAAGCACATTGTCTCCCCTGAGAGATATAAAGACTGAATTCTTACATTCAACCTTTTATCAATTCTGCAATATATATTTTGAACCAGTTATTTAGATCCACAGAGTGGTCCTGCTATCAGTCCTTAAAAAGGCTTACTTGGTTTGCAAATATTTTCTTCCACTCTGAGGGCTGTCTTTTCATCCTGTTTATGGTTTCTTTTGCTGTGAAAAAGCTTTTAAGTTTAATTAGGTCCCATTTGTATATTTTTTTTAATTTTTCATTACTCTAGGAGGTGGGTCAAAAATCTTGCTGAGATTTGTGTCAAAGAGTGTTCTGCCTATGTTTTCCTCTAAGAGTTTTATAGTGCCTGGCCTTACATTCATGTCTTTAATCCATTTTGAGTGTATTTTTCTATATGGCATTATGGAGTGTTCTAATTTCATTCTTTTACATGTAGTTGTCCAGTTTTCCCAGAACCAGTTATTGAAGAGGTTGTCTTTTCTCCATTGTATATTCTTGCCTCATTTGTCATAAATTAGATGACCATAGGTGCATGGGTTTATCTCTGGGCTTTCTATCTGTTCCATTGATCTATATTTCTGTG
This sequence comes from Globicephala melas, assembly GCF_963455315.2. Taxonomy (NCBI): domain Eukaryota; kingdom Metazoa; phylum Chordata; class Mammalia; order Artiodactyla; family Delphinidae; genus Globicephala; species Globicephala melas. The sequence goes on from NC_083325.1 coordinate 22,229,173, forward strand.
TTTGTGCCAGTACCATACTGTCTGGATGACTGTAGCTTTGTAGTGTAGTCTGAAGTCAGACAGCCTGATTCCTCCAGCCTGATTTTTCTTTCTCAAAATTGCTTTGGCTATTCAGTGTCTTTTGTTTTTCCATATGAATTGTAAATTTTTCTGTTCTACTTCGGTGAAAAATGCCCTTGTTAATTTGATAGGAATTGCACTGAATCTGTAGATTGCTTTGGGTAGTATAGTCCTTTTCACAATATTGATTCTTCCAATCCAAGAACATGGTATATCTCTCCATCTGTCTGTGTCATCTTTGATTTCTTTCATCGGTATCTTATAGTTTTCTGAGTACAGATCTTTTGCCTCCTTAGGTAGGTTTATTCCTAGGTATTTTATTCTTTTTATTGTAATGGTAAATGGGATTGTTTCCTTAATCTCTTTTTCTGATATTTCATTGTTAGTGTACAGGAATGCAAGTGTATGTTTACCAGAATCACTTTGCTGTACAATAGAAATTAACACAACATTGTAAAGCAACTATACTCCAATAAAAATTAATTGAAAAATAAATAAATCAAAAGGTTTGCTTTGATTCATCTTTAAATTCTATGAGGTCCCACAATATTATTTTGGAGTGTGTGTGTATGTGTGTGTATATAGATTTTTCATTCTCTGAATCTAGTTATTTGATGAAAGTATATTTGATGGAAAATTTTAATATAACAGGAAACCATATTCAATTATTATAAATGGATAGAATATTAATATTTTCCAGTTTATCCAAGAATCCTCAACCTGTTTTGCAAAATATAAGTAAAAGACTACTAAAAATATAGATAAAAATTTCAAAGGATTTCTAAGTAATATAACTTATGAAAAAGTATGCATGCAATTATGTAATAATTAATTCATTAGTGCACCAAAGGGATATAGTTTCAGGTGGAAATTATGTTTACAATTAATAGTATTGTATAATACTATAGTATTATAGTGTAAACAAACACTGAAATTATATGCTCAAATTACACAATAAATGCTAAAAATTTATTTAAAATAAAATAAACAAGGGCTTCCCTGGTGGCACAGTGGTTGAGAGTCCGTCTGCCAATGCAGGGAACATGGGTTCGTGCCCCAGTCCGGGAAGATCCCACATGCCACAGAGTGGCTGGCCCGTGAGCCATGGACGCTGAGCTTGCATGTCTGGAGCTTGTGCTCGACAACGGAAGAGGCCACAACAGTGAGAGGTCTGCGTACTGCAAAAAATAAAATAAACAAAAATAAAATTTAAAATGATTCCAAATTTTTTATTTAATAAATATCTAACAAAAATGTATTTTGATCCAACAACTTTACTAGGTAAATGGAAAAACAGATAATGATATGCTTAAGGTGAAGAACTTCATTTAATATCCAGCTGTCTAGAATGTATTAGCATAATGATTCTTTGGTAAGAACACACTAGGCAATTCAAAACCCACCCACTGAGGACTACACAACAAAATATTAATATAGTCTGCTTCACATCACTGACAAGCTCACAAAATAATAATAAAAATAATAATAAAATGAAGCCATGGTCTGGCCTGCAGACATTTATTAATTTGGAAAGGGCCAGAGGAGATGTTTAGTTGTAGTTTAAACAGCCTAGGAAACAAGGGTTGAACCCTAGGACTCACCAACAATTGAGACCTGACTAAATACTGAAAGACTACACCCTAGGAATAGGTGTGAACCAAAAGGAAATAGCCTTCCTATAAGCTGTGGCCCAGCATCTACTCTTCTAGGTGCCACATACACACAAGAAAAACCCTAGATTACTAGCATCCCTAGGTGTCTATAAGAAGCAAAATAAAATTCTGTCTGAAGAGAGATATCATTATCCTAAACCTCAAGTAATTTCCACAAATAATATTTTTAACACAGTGTCTGGAACACAAAGATATCAGACATAAGAAAATCCAGTGAAACATACAGAAAATAAAACAATTACAAAAAAGAATATGACTCAGGGAGACTGTAGATATTTATGGATCTTAATATTACAAATTTTAAAGTACTTAAGTTTATTATGTTCAAGAAGATAAAAGATATGTATATCAGCAAAGAACAATAGATTCTAAAAAAATAGCAGATTATTAAAGTATGGTATATAATTAAGGTTTTTTCATGCATACTAAGAAACTACTGGAAGAACATTTTTAAAATAAATACACACCTAAATACCACATAGTAAAAAAAAATTAAAGTTAATACAAAGAGAAACTGGAAAATAGCTAAAGTAATGAGAAAAGCGAGACAGACAGAGAAACAGAGAAAAGCTTCCCAAAACAATTTAACAGAAAAAAAAATGCTAGATATGTGAGGTGATAGATTTTATTTAACTAGTCTGTGATAATCATTTTATAATGTATGCATATATTGTACACTTTAAAAAACAATTTTATTTGTTAATCATACTGTTAATCATAATCATTATGATTTGTTAATCATAAAGCTGTTTAAAATTTTTAAATAAAAAAGTAACGACATCAACAGCAAAAACAAACTAATTGAGAACTAATCTCTCAAAATAATTAATGAATGCTGGGACAAAATATAATAATATATTTTATGTACTTACCAAGTATACTGCCAATGTACAATACTGTACTTAACACAAATATTCCTTAGGAATGAAGGTTGAATAAAAATATTTTCAATTAAATTGTAAAAAATGAGATAATTTGAGACCAGCAGGCCAACAGTAAAGGAAATACTAAAAGTCATAATAGTCTTAATGAAATATGTATAAAAGAGTACAGGATATAATCCAGGGAGCAGTAAGTAGAATTAAATATTTTAAGGTGTTCAGGAAGAAACTGAAAATATAACCTAACATTAAATTTTGTAATTTAAGGTTGTAATTACTTTCTCTCAAATAAGTAATAAAACTTAAATATCTGAATTATAAGTTAAAGAAAGAAAAATGAAAGAATATAAAATTTAACACATTGTTTTTGGTTTCTATAAACTAGAAACAAAAGGAAAGACAATCTCAAAAGGAAATTAAGAAAATATTTGCATAAATAGTAGCATCCAAAAGAATAAAATACCTGTGGATATATTTGACCAAGGAAGTGAAAGACTTGCACACTGAAAACCATAAAACCTTCCTGAAATAAATTAAATAAGACCTAAATAAATGGAAAAACCTCAAACATCCATGGATTGGAAAACTTAATTTTGTTAAGATGTCAATATCACCAAAATTGATCTACAAATTGCATGCAATCCCTATCAAAATTCCAAAGCATTTTTCCCCCAGAAATGGAAATGCCAATTCTCAAATTCTTATGGATTTGCAAGTGTCCTGCATATTAAAAACAATCCTGAAAAATAAAAATGAAGTTGCAGGACTTAGACTTTCCAACTGCAATATAATTGAGAGAACAGAAATAAACACAAACACCTATTACTAACTGATTTTCTATTAAGGTGCCAAGACCATTCACAGAGAAAGAAAAGCCTTCAACATTTACACAGTAGGATAACTGGATTTCCACATGCAAATGAGTGAAGTGGAAGATTTTACTATACCTCTCCCAGAAACATATCAAAGAAACAAAAAACACAAGAAAAAAATCTCAGTAAGGTTAGGTAAGGGCTTGGCAACACAATTAATGAACTTTATTTACTGGATATACGTAGATCACTTCTTTGAACAACTTCATAATGCCCATTCTTTTTAAGAACACAAGAATATTTGTGAAAATTATCTGCTTTATTATTTGATTTGTAAGAATAAAATAATGTTCTTCAATTCACTGATGCAAGGAATGAGACAAAATTAAATTACGTTTACCTCTAGTTTTCTTTCCTCTCCCCATTTTTTAGAATTCAATCAGTTCCTTATTATTGAGGCATTCTATTTTGTCATCTTAATACCATTGTTAGGTTTAGTCTAAGGCTAAGATTTTTAGCTTGTTGCCAACTCCTTTGTTATAGTTCTGTAGGTGAACTCTTGGCATGCTTAAGATAGTCTCAAGGAAAAAATATTTCTAAACTTCTTAATGTTCAAATTCACTTTTCCATAGCTTTCATTCTTGAAGCTAATATAAAATTGGCTAAGTATAAAAGTCTTGGCTTACACTGTCTTCCTTTGAGTGTTTTTAGGTGTTGCTATATGTCTTTTGTGACATTGAATTTTTCTGTGAATAAATCTGAGGCAAATTTTATATATATTTTTTTACTCTTATAAGTTGCTTGATGTTTTTAACCTGGCCACAGAAGAAATATTTATATTTGAAGGGTAAATATTTTACTAGGTTATACTGTGGTATTGACTCTTCTATATCTGTTATCTTTTGCATATGTTGTCTACATACCTATATATATATATATATATATAAATTTATTGAAGGTATTCTCAAATTATGTATCTAGGGCTTCCCTGGTGCCGCAGTGGTTGAGAGTCCACCTGCTGATGCAGAGGACACGGGTTCATGCCCCAGCCTAGGAAGATCCCACATGCTGTGGAGCAGCTAGGCCCGTGAGCCATGGCTGCTGAGCCTGCGCGTCTGGAGCCTGTGCTATGCAACGGGAGAGGCCACAACAGTAAGAGTCCCACATATCACCAAAAAAAAAAAAATTATATACCTAATATATTTTACATTTATTGTTTAAACTTTCTTCTCCATGTGCTCCAGTTAGGCATATATACATATCTATTTGATCTACTTTGCACACCTTCTGTTTATCTCTTTATTTCCTTGGTCTTTTTAAAATGTTTCCTTTGTTTGCTTTGCTAGTTTCTATACACCATGTCTCTTAACTCTTTCTTTCACAACGTCTATTCTTTCCTTTCATTTTATATCTTCATTCCCATGTTGTATTGTTGATTGTTTTACTTCTTTAATGAACTCTGCCAACTCATATTTTATTCTCTTACCTTAACTGGTTTGTAGAGTTCTGTCATGGGAACAATTTCTTTATTACTACTGATTTAATTTATTGCAAAGTAGTTGGTCAAAATTGTATTAGATCTGTGACATCATGTAGTTCTGATGACTGATTTTTATGTATTTGTAAGTTATGCTTTTATTTTATTTTATTTATTTTAATTTTAGATGTTGGGGGTAGGAGTTTATTTATTTATTTTTGATGTGTTAGGTCTTCATTTCTGTGCTAGGGCTTTTTCTAGTTGTGGCAAGCGGGGGCCCCTATTCATCATGGTGTGCAGACCTCTCACTATCACAGCCTCTCTTGTTGCAGAGCACAGGCTCCAGATGCGCAGGCTCAGTAGTTGTGGCTCATGGGTCTAGTTGCTCCGCAGTATGTGGGATCCTCCCAGACCAGGGCTTGAACCCGTGTCGCCTGCACTAGTAGGCAGACTCTCAACCAGTGCGCCGCCAGGGAAGCCCCCTATGCTTTTATTTTTATAGAGTATCCCCTTAAGAGATTTTTAGTGTTGGTACTATGCTAGAGGATGTTGCTGATTGTGATTTATATAGGAAATATTACTCTCTGAGTAGGTCCAGGGTATGTCCAGAATACATTTCACAAAGGTTTTCTCCTTTGATGATATGGAGACTATTGTTTCCTGCAAATACTGTTGACAAGTGGGACCCTATGGGCATTTCTAATTCTCCACTTCTTCAGTAGATTTCAGTAGATGGTGCTCAATTCAATTTCAATAGACATCTTGCATATATGGGACATTGATTATGTTTTACAATATGACTCCTTTCCTTTAAAAAAGTGGAATTTTGCTGGCATTTTCTAGGAGATTGCTGCTGTTCTCTCAACACTCTCTACACTTCTTTTTTTGTAACATCCTATATTAGGTTTTTAGCCAATCTCAGGTGATTTGGCAATTTTTACCTAATTTTAGTCTATGGAGTATTTCTGTCACCATTTTAACAGATAATTAATTTGTTTGTTTAACACTATATCTTTGTTTCATTTGTTAGGTTCCCCAAAGGGGAAAGATGCTAAGATTCAAATATTATATTATTGTGCCTGAAACTTTGAGTCATTTTAATTTTAGCCTTTAAAAGAGGAAAGTTCATGTGCTGCTGGTTCTTGGGTTGCTTGGAGTTCCCCTATTTCCAGGCTGTTCCAAGATATTACTGTTCAAATCTTGAATTTCAGTATCCTGAAAATAAATTACTCTGTTCTTCTTTTTTTTTGTTTGCTTAAGCTATCCGTGACCACCCAGAGAATTATTAAAATAGAATGCTGATATCATAACATTATTTAAGCTAATTTCAAATAAATTTTTGACTGTGTGTATGTGTGTGTGTGTGTAAGATAATAGTCCCTTTAGGGTACATTCTATGATATAATATAGCTTAATCTTAATCTGGGCATATGTGACCTTTTAACAATGCTGACCACAGCTTTATATCTTGGTATATCTCAAGAATAAAGAGAGTTTCTTTTATTTCTTCCACTAGACATTTTAAGAGATTACTTATTTCAATAAAGTTTCTGACATAGATATCATATTAAAATTTTTCAATTGTCCAAACATATCCTTTCAACAATAATGCACAATGCAGTCAAGAATAATATGATGCACTTGGTTGTTTTATCTCTTTAGTAACCTTTAATCTCTTTTCATTCTTGAACAGTTTCTTCAACTTTTAAAAGAATACTTACCTACAAGATTATAAAATTTTCCACAGTCTGGAATTCTATGATTGAACTTTCATTATTAGGTTTAGCTTAAACACTTCTGTGAGAATACTGCAGTTAGTTGATGTTGTACTCTTGTGATTGCATATCAGAAAGCACATATTCTTCCTTTGATCCATTTTTGATGATACTAGGTTTAATGACTTATTTAACTTACAGTTAACTATATCTGTATTGTAAGTATTTTTTTTTTAATTCTTGTAATTAACAAGTAATCCGTGGGCTAGTTTGAAACTTTTGGAAGATCTTACTACCCAACAGTTTTTTACAAATTGTTCAGCATCTTTTAAAACTACTAATGATTTGCCTGTATCAATTATTGCATTAATGATTACAAAATCTTAATTTTCTGAATAAGATAATCTTTCCACATTTAATAGCTGGCTTCTGTAGGGAAGAGTTTTTCCTTTCACCTCAGCCTTCTTTATAATGTTGATAATCACTAGGAGTTACATATTTTTTGTTGTTGTCATTGGATATGGGATAATCCATTATCAGCATGAATCTATTTTATGATCAAAATTAATCCCATGGGAGTCCCTTCATTCATCTTGTTTCTTTTGGTATAACTCCATTAGTTTCCAGGTACACTCTTGCTTGTTTTCAAAGAAAGATGTAGTAGGGCAATATCATTCATTCCCTGCCTCTGCTCTGATATCAACTTTTATTTGTTTGTTTGTTTTTGGAGAATCCACATCTCTTAAAACGGGGAATGGGATTTAGAATGTAAGATCTGGGCATATTGGGTTTGTTCACTGTTTCAGGGCTACTGGTGGCTGAAGGTCTTTTGAGTGAACAGAGCTAGGAAATAAAATATTTTAAAACTCAGTGTTTACTATGACAGCTCCAAATCAAATCAACCATCATAGGGTACTTCACTTTTTCCCAATCCATAATTATGTCTCCCTTCTCTTACAGTGAGAAACCTGGGTCCCAGAAAGATCAGCATATTGATTTATTTGCTCTACATGAAAATAAATGCATCATATTATCATAATTACTATACTAATATCTCTACCAAGAGCAAGCTTACCAAGTAAAGTTCAAGATTTCTTTACAGGTCTTTTGTTCTTAGACTACATCCCAGTAAAGATGCAAAATGCAAAGATACAAGTCTCTGAATTAACTATTTTTTGATGTAGCTTGATTAGCAATATATTATACCATTAAGTTTATTTGTTTTTTTGTATTCAATTTTGTTTCATATTTGTCAATCTTGTTGAATAAATTTTAATTTTTAGATGAATAAAATAAGTACTTGTGTCAAAATAATAAAAAACTGTCTATTTAAAGAAGTGTTACTCTCATATCTATCATTTTGTGCTCTCTTTCTGGCCTTTATTTTAAAAAAAATTAATACACACAAATACATACATATAGTCTTTGGTACCCTGCTTTTTATTTAATAATATATCCTTGCTTTTTATTTAATAATATATATGTATGCTATTTTATTTTTATGGCTGTACAATGTTCAACTAAATAGATGTACCTTTGACTCTTCAACAAATCTTCTACATGTTTTGCAAATGCAAATATCACAATAAGTAAAATTCTGCATATTGTTTCACATAGGTGGAAATAAATTACAGGCTTAGATTTCTGGGCCAAAGAATAAATGCATAAATAGCTTAGTTAGAAATTGTCAAATTCCTCCTATGAGTAAGAGTGCTTGTTTTCTCACAGCCTTGATATATGTGTGTTGATCTGATAGCTAAGAAAAACTATCTGGGAAACTCACATTTTAAATGACTGCTTGCTTTATTTGTTGGTTCTAATAGTTTTTTCTTTTTCTTTTTCTTTTCTTTTCTTTTTTTTTTTTTAGTGATTTTCTTGAAGTTTACAAGCCATCAACCATAACATCATGGATTTCTCAAGGTACAAGGTTTCAGGAAAAAGACATGTGTGCTTTATCTTGGTTAATAGAGGTTATTACAATTATACACAAAAACATGAGAAAACAAGTATCAGTGATTTGTTAGTAAGAATTTGGGAGAGAATTCATTTGGGCTGATAGCCAGGTGAGATTTTACTGTAGAATGGTACTTTGTTACTTGAAGACAAAACGCATGCAGTATTTTGGTTTTTTTACTAGAAAATGTTCTTATCATGCCCTTTTAATTTCTAAATCACAGGCTACATAGTGTGCAAAGCGATTTTATCTTACTTCTAATATGAGAAGTAAAATGGGTGAAAGTCATCTGTTGATGAGCTAACACAGATTCTGTTACCGTTACAGCTATTAGTTCACTATTTATCTCCATGAAGAAGTTGTACACAAACTGTTATAGTCTTGAGTTAGACTCACTGCCCCTAACTGAAACTGTAAAGTCAAGGACAGGAATCAGCTTCTGCATTTTAGATAAGTGCTTTCTACCATCCTTCTCACATATAGAGAGACCTAGCATTATTTATTTTTCTATTTCCAGGGAAAAAAAAGAAAGACTGAAAAATAGACAGAGTGAAAATTAGCTTTTAACTTCTTCGTACAGTCCAGAAAAATGTCCAACTGAAATTCACAAACAGAAAATAATTTCCAGTTTTATCTCAGAGCATTGGAGAGACTTTCCTAATAAAATTATATGTTACAATTTAAGTGAAATTAAACATTAGTATTTCCCTAAACTTAGATTTTAATTTTACAGGTTGGAAAATGAAGTATCATTACCAAGAGATGATGTCAATATTGTCGATGTAGCTATAAAAATGCAGATAAAGTCATGCATACCAAGCACTTTTATGTTTTACAAACACTCTTTGCAACCACATTAAAGAGAGCTTGCAACCCTCTGTTCATGAAACGTTAAGAAACAGGTGTGAGGACAGTAGCATAATGTCTCTTCCTGGCAGAAATCTGCTTGTATTTGCTTTTGAAAACCCAACTCTTACCCAAAGTTCCATGTCCATACTAATCTCTCTCGTTTCCTCTAGACCAAAATCTTCTCTCTCATTTGAAAGACCTTAAATACACACAACTCTGCTTTTTCACCAGACCAATGTGTGTGTCAATAAATTTAAAACATTAACATGTTGTCTTTTTCTTGTCATTTCTAGCCTTTTTTTCCCATCTATTCAACAATTTAAAAAGTAATCACCCGGGGGGACCTTGAAGATGGCGGAAGAGTAAGACGCGGAGATCACCTTCCTCCCCACAGATACACCAGAAATACATCTACACGTGAAACAACTCCTACAGAACACCTACTGAACGCTGGCAGAAGACCTCAGACCTCCCAAAAGGCAAGAAATTCCCCACGTACCGGGGTAGGGCAAAAGAAAAAACAGAGACAAAAGAATAGGGACGGCACCTGCACCAGTGGGAGGGAGCTGTGAAGGAGGAAAAGTTTCCACACACTAGGAAGCCCCTTGCGGGCGGAGACTGCGGGGGGCGGAGGGGGGAGCTTCGAAGCCGCGGAGGAGTGCACAGCAACGGGTGCGGAGGGCAAAGCGGGGAGATTCCCGCACAGAGGATCGGTGCCGACCGGCACTCACCAGCCCGAGAGGCTTGTCTGCTCACCCGCCGGAGCGGGCGGGGCTGCGAGCTGAGGCCGGAGCGCAGGGAGTGGACTGGGGTTGGCTTGAACATAGCCTGAAGGGGTTAGTGCACCACAGCTAGCTGGGAGGGAGGCCGGGGAAAAGTCTGCACCTGCCGAAGAGGCAAGAGACTTTTTCTTCCCTCTTTGTTTCCTGGTGCGTGAGGAGAGGGGTTTAAGAACGCTGCTTAAAGGAGCTCCAGAGACGGGCGCGAGCCGCGGCTAAACGCGCGAACCCCAGAGACGGGCGCGAGCCGCGGCTGAAAGTGCGGACCCCAGAGACGGGCGGGAGACGATAAGGCTGCTGCTGCCGCCACCGAGGGGCCTGTGTGCGAGCACAGGTCACTCTCCACACCCCTCTTCCACGGAGCCTGTGCAGCCCGCCACTGCCAGGTTCCCGGGATCCAGGGACGACTTCCCCGGGAGAACGCACAGCGGGCCTCAGGCTGGTGCAAAGTCACGCCGGCCTTTGCCGCCGCAGGCCCGCCCCTCACGCCGTGCCCCTCCCGCCGCGGCGGCCTGAGTGCGCCAGAGCCCCCAATCAGCGGCTCTTTTAACCCCGCCCTGTCTGAGCAAAAAACAGACGCCCTCCAGCGACCTACACGCAGTGGCAGGGCCAAATCCAAAGCAGAGCCCCTGGAAGCTGTGAGAACAAAGAAGAGAAAGGGAAATCTCTCCCAGCAGCCTCAGAAGCAGCGGATTAAAGCTCCACAATTAACTTGATATACCCTGCATCTGTGGAATACCTGAATAGACAACCAATCATCCCAAATTAAGGAAGTGGACTTTAGGAGCAAGATCTATGATTTTTTTCCCTTTTCCTCTTTTTGTGAATGTATATGTGTATACTTCTGTGTGAGATCTTGTCTGTATAGTCTTGCTTCCACCATTTGTCCTAGGGTTCTATCCGTCCATGGTTTTTAAAAAAAATTTTTTTTTCTTAATAATCAATTTTAATTTTAATAACGTTATTATACTTTACCTCCTTTCTTTCTTTCTTTCTTTCTTTCTGTCTTTCTTTCTTTCTTTCTTTCTTTCTTTCTTTCCTTCCTTCCTTCCTTCCCTCCTTTAGACAACGAATCATCCCAAATTGAGGAGGTGGCCTCTGACAGCAAGATTGATGATTTTTCCCCCTTTACCTCTTTTAGTGAGGGTGTATGTGTATGCTTCTGTGTAAGATTTTGTCTGTATAGCTTTGCTTCCAACATTTGTCCTAAGGTTCTATCCGTCCCCTTTTTTTTTTCTAAATAAGAATTTTTTAATTCAATAATTTTATTATACTTTATTTTATTTTTACTGTATCGTCTTTCTTTCTGTCTTTTTTCCTTCTTTCCCTCCTTCCTTCCTTCCTCCCTTCCTCCCTCCCTCCTTTCTTTCCTTCTTTCCTTCTTTGCTTCTTTCTTTCTTTCTACCTTCCTTCCTTCCCTCCTTTCCTTCTTTCTTTCCTCATACTTCTACTAATTCCCTCTACTTTTTCTCCCTTTTATTCTGAACCGTGTGGATGAAAAGCTCTTGGTGCTCCAGCCAGAGTCAGGGCTCTGCCTCTGAGGTAGGAGAGCCAACTTCAGGACACTGGTCAACAAGAGACCTCCCAGCTCCACATAATATCAAACGGCAAAAATCTCCCAGAGACCTCCATCTTAACACCAGCACCCAGCTTCACTCAACGACCAGCAAGCCACAGTGCTGGACAACCTATGCCAAACAACTAGCAAGACAGGAACACAACCCCATCCATTAGCAGAGAGGCTGCCTAAAATAATAATAAGGCCACAGACACCCCAAACACACCACCAGACGTGAACCTGCCCACTAGAGAGACAAGATCCAGCCTCATCCACCACAACACAGGCACTAGTCCCCTCCACCAGGAAACCTACACAACCCACTGAACCAACCTTAGCCACTGAGGACAGACATCAAAAACAGCAGGAACTACGAACCTGCAGCCTGCAAAAAGGAGACGCCAAACACAGTAAGATAAGCAAAATGAGAAGACAGAAAAACACACAGCAGATAAAGGAGCAAGATAAAAATGCACCAGACCTAACAAATGAAGAGGAGATAGGCAGCTTACCTGAAAAAGAATTCAGAATAATGATAGTAAGGATGATCCGAAATCTTGGAGCTAGAATGGACAATAGAATGGACAAAATGCAAGAATCAGTTAACAAGGACCTAGAAGAACTAAAGATGAAACAAGCAACGATGAACAACACAATAAATGAAATTAAAAGTACTCTAGATGGGATCAATAGCAGAATAACTGAGGCAGAAGAACGGATAAGTGACCTGGAAGATAAAATAGTGGAAATAACTACTGCAGAGCAGAATAAAGAAAAAAGAATGAAAAGAACTGAGGACAGTCTCAGAGACCTCTGGGACAACATTAAACGCACCAGCATTCGAATTATAGGGGTTCCAGAAGAAGAAGAGAAAAGGAAAGGGACTGAGAAGATATTTGAAGAGATTATAGTTGAAAACTTCCCTAATATGGGAAAGGAAATAGTTAATCAAGTCCAGGAAGCACAGAGAGTCCCATACAGGAGAAATACAAGGAGAAATACGCCAAGACACATATTAATCAAACTGTCAAAAATTAAATACAAAGAAAGCATATTAAAAGCAGCAAGGGAAAAACAACAAATAACACATAAGGGAATCCCCATAAGGTTAACATCTGATCTCTCAGCAGAAACCCTACAAGCCAGAAGGGAGTGGCAGGACATACTGAAAGTGATGAAGGAGAAAAACCTGCAGCCAAGACTACTCTACCCAGCAAGGATCTCATTCAGATTTGATGGGGAAATTAAAACCTTTACAGACAAGCAAAAGCTGAGAGAGTTCAGCACCACCAAACCAGCTTTACAACAAATGCTAAAGGATCTTCTCTAGGCAAGAAACACAAGAGAAGGAAAAGACCTATAATAACAAACCCAAAACAATTTAGAAAATGGGAATAGGAACATACATATCGATAATTACCTTAAATGTAAATGGACTAAATGCTCCCACCAAAAGACACAGATTAGCTGAATGGATACAAAAACAAGACCCATATATATGCTGTCTACAAGAGACCCACTTCACACCTAGGGACACATACAGACTGAAAGTAAGGGGATGGAAAAAGATATTCCATTGAAATGAAAACCAAAAGAAAGCTGGAGTAGCAATTCTCATATTTTAAATAGACTTTAAAATAAGGACTATTAAAAGAGACAAAGAAGGACACGACATAATGATCAAGGGATCAATCCAAGAAGAAGATATAACAATTGTAAATATTTATGCACCCAACATAGGAGCACCTCAATACATAAGGCAAATACTAACAGCCATAAAAGGGGAAATCGACAGTAACACATTCATAGTAGGGGACTTAAACACTCCACTTTCACCTATGGACAGATCATCCAAAATGAAAATAAATAAGGAAACACAAGCTTTAAATGATACATTAAACAAGATGGACTTAATTGATATTTATAGGACACTCCATCCAAAAACAACAGAATACACATTTTTCTCAAGTGCTCATGGAACATTCTCCAGGATAGATCATATCTTGGGTCACAAATCAAGACTTCGTAAATTTAAGAAAATTGAAATTGTATCAAGTATCTTTTCTGATCACAATGCCATGAGACTAGATATCAATTACAGGAAAAGATCTGTAAAAAATACAAACACATGGAGGCTAAACAATACACTACTTAATAATGAAGTGATCACTGAAGAAATCAAAGAGGAAATCAAAAAATACCTAGAAACAAATGACAATGGAGACACAACGACCCAAAACTTGTGGGATGCAGCAAAAGCAGTTCTAAGGGGGAAGTTTATAGCAATACAAGCCCACCTTAAGAAGCAGGAAACATCTCGAATAAACAACCTAACCTTGCACCTCAAGCAATTAGAGAAAGAAGAACAAAAAAACCCCAAAGCTAGCAGAAGGAAAGAAATCATAAAAATCAGATCAGAAATAAATGAAAAAGAAATGAAGGAAACAATAGCAAAGATCAATAAAACTAAAAGCTGGTTCTTTGAGAAGATAAACAAAATAGATAAACCACTAGCCAGACTCATCAAGAAAAAAAGGGAGAAGACTCAAATCAATAGAATTAGAAATGAAAAAGGAGAGGTAACAACTGACACTGCAGAAATAAAAGAGATCATGAGAGATTACTACAAGCAACTCTATGCCAATAAAATGGACAATCTGGAAGAAATGGACAAATTCTTAGAAATGCACAACCTGCCAAGACTGAATCAGGAAGAAATAGAAAATATGAACAGACCAATCACAAGCACTGAAATGGAAACTGTGATTAAAAATCTTCCAACAAAGCAAAGCCCAGGACCAGATGGCTTCACAGGCGAATTCTACCAAACATTTAGAGAAGAGCTAACACCTATCCTTCTCAAACTCTTCCAAAATATAGCAGAGGGAGGAACACTCCCAAACTCCTTCTACGAGGCCACCATCACCTTGATACCAAAACCAGACAAGGATGTCACAAAGAAAGAAAACTACAGGCCAATATCACTGATGAACATAGATGCAAAAATCCTCAACAAAATACTAGCAAACAGAATCCAACAGCACATTAAAAGGATCATACACCATGATCAAGTGGGTTTTATTCCAGGAATGCAAGGATTCTTCAATATACGCAAATCTATCAATGTGATAAACCATATTAACAAACTGAAGAAGAAAAACCACATGATCATCTCAATAGATGCAGAGAAAGCTTTTGACAAAATTCAACACCCATTTATGATAAAAACCCTGCAGAAAGTAGGCATAGAGGGAACTTTCCTCAACATAATAAAGGCCATATATGACAAGCCCATAGCAAACATCATCCTCAATGGTGAAAAACTGAAAGCATTTCCACTAAGATCAGGAACAAGACAAGGTTGCCCACTCTCACCACTCTTATTCAACATAGTTTTGGAAGTTTTAGCCACAGCAATCAGAGAAGAAAAGGAAATAAAAGGAATCCAAATTGGAAAAGAAGAAGTAAAGCTGTCACTGTTTGCAGATGACATGATCCTATACATAGAGAATCCTAAAGATGCTACCAGAAAACTACTAGAGCTAATCAATGAATTTGGTAAAGTGGCAGGATACAAAATTAATGCACAGAAATCTCTGGCATTCCTATATACTAATGATGAAAAATCTGAAAGTGAAATCAAGAAAACACTCCCATTTACCATTGCAACAAAAAGAATAAAATATCTAGGAATAAACCTACCTAAGGAAACAAAAGACCTGTATGCAGAAAATTATAAGACACTGATGAAAGAAATTAAAGATGATATAAATAGATGGAGAGATATACCATGTTCTTGGATTGGAAGAATCAACATTGTGAAAATGACTCTACTACCCAAAGCAATCTATAGATTCAATGCAATCCCTATCAAACTACCACTGGCATTTTTCACAGAACTAGAACAAAAAATTTTGCAATTTGTATGGAAACACAAAAGACCCCGAATAGCCAAAGCAATCTTGAGAACGAAAAAAGGAACTGGAGGAATCAGGCTCCCTGACTTCAGACTATACTACAAAGCTACAGTTATCAAGACGGTATGGTACTGGCACAAAAACAGAAAGATAGATCAATGGAACAGGATAGAAAGCCCAGAGATAAACCCATGCACATATGGACACCTTATCTTTGATAAAGGTGGCAGGAAAGTACACTGGAGAAAGGACAGCCTCTTCAATAAGTGGTGCTGGGAAAACTGGACAGGTACATGTAAAAGTATGAGATTAGATCACTCCCTAACACCATACACAAAAATAAGCTCAAAATGGATTAAAGACCTAAATATAAGGCCAGAAACTATCAAACTCTGAGAGGAAAACATAGGCAGAACACTCTATGACATAAATCACAGCAAGATCCTTTCTGACCCACCTCCTAGAGTAATGGAAATAAAAACAAAAATAAACAAATGGGACCTAATGAAACTTAAAAGCTTTTGCACAGCTAAGGAAACCATAAACAAGACCAAAAGACAACCCTCAGAATGGGAGAAAATATTTGCAAATGAAGTAACTGACAAAGGATTAATCTCCAAAATTTACAAGCAGCTCATGCAGCTCAATAACAAAAAAACAAACAACCCAATCCAAAAATGGGCAGAAGACCTAAATAGACATTTCTCCAAAGAAGATATACAGACTGCCAACAAACACATGAAAGAATGCTCAACATCATTAATCATTAGAGAAATGCAAATCAAAACTACAATGAGATATCATCTCACACCAGTCAGAATGGCCATCATCAAAAAATCTAGAAACAATAAATGCTGGAGAGGGTGTGGAGAAAAGGGAACACTCTTGCACTGCTGGTGGGAATGTGAATTGGTTCAGCCGCTATGGAGAGCAGTATGGAGGTTCCTTAAAAAGCTACAAATAGAACTACCATATGACCCAGCAATCCCACTACTGGGCATATACCCTGAGAAAACCGAAATTCAAAAAGAGTCATGTACCAAAATGTTCATTGCAGCTCTATTTACAATAGCCCGAAGATGGAAACAACCTAAATGCCCATCATCGGATGAATGGATAAAGAAGATGTGGCACATATATACAATGGAATATTACTCAGCCATAAAAAGAAACGAAATTGAGCTATTTGTAATGAGGTGGATAGACTTAGAGTCTGTCATACAGAGTGAAGTAAGTCAGAAAGAAAAAGACAAATACCGTATGCTAACACATATATATGGAATTTAAGAAAAAAAAATGTCATGAAGAACCTAGGGGTAAGGCAGGAATAAAGACGCAAACCTCCGAGAGAACGGACTTGAGGTTATGGGGAGGGGGAAGGGTGAGCTGTGACAGGGCG
This sequence comes from Globicephala melas, assembly GCF_963455315.2. Taxonomy (NCBI): domain Eukaryota; kingdom Metazoa; phylum Chordata; class Mammalia; order Artiodactyla; family Delphinidae; genus Globicephala; species Globicephala melas. The sequence goes on from NC_083325.1 coordinate 22,246,247, forward strand.
AGAGAGAGTCATGGACATATACACACTAACAAACGTAGTAAGGTAGATAGCTAGTTGGAAGCAGCCGCATGGCACAGGGAGATTGGCTTGGTGCTTTGTGACAGCCTGGAGGGGTGGGATAGGGAGGGTGGGAGGGAGGGAGACGCAAGAGGGAAGAGATATGGGAACATATGTATATGTATAACTGATTCACTTTGTTATAAAGCGGAAACTAACACACCCTAGTAAAGCAATTATACCCCAATAAAGATGTTAAAAAAAAAAAAGTAATCACCCTTGTTTATAGCCTTCAAGAAGGAAAAATACAGAATAGATAGATACTGTGTTTACAGGGAGTAGAAATAAATGTTAAAATGGCTTACATTAAAAAGGTGAAATTTGTGACACCTGTGAAAGAAAAAATCTACCTCCTTGCTTCATGGATAAACTCCCTCACTCTTGATCATCTGCTGGGTAAGTAATCAGCTTAAAATTTCTACTGGGAAATCTGGAGGTCCCAGGTATCTTGAACTTGCCTCAAATTTAGTCCAGAGATCATTGAAATCCTGGGGTAAAATGTGATTTTCAATATAATAGAGTTTAAAAGTGTGGTAGATTACAGAGTCTCAGATTCCATTTTGAGGTGAATAGTACCATGCTCTGAAATTATATTTAATGGACATCCCCTGACTTTTCATTCAATAAAGTCTCCACGGGTCTTCACAGAGAGCCCCAAGTCTCCCTAGAGCCACTTTCAACACTTCTAGTAGAGTTCAACTCACTTTCCAGTTGAGAAACTTATCTACAAGGACAAGTCAATGACTTCAAAGTCACTTATTTAATCAGGGACAGAGTTAGAAATAGAATCTGGCATCTATTAACATGAGTTTTTTGTTTACTCTAAAAATTAGATTGGTCTATAGATGTGACATTATCCAAAAGCCAAAGTCTTGATATATCTAGGATTTATTTTCCATTTGCCAGTCAGACTTTTTATCCTACTCTTGCTGATAAAACATTTTAATAAGGTTAAAGAAAAGGAGAGAAGTTGTTAGTAAAATGAAGTGAGGGGGAATGGAAGAAAAGAGGTAAATAGATGGTTGCAGGTGGCCAATATTACACATCTCAGAATTTTGCCCAAGGTTTTCCTTTGTGTTCACTAATGCTGTAAAAACATTTTTTGTCAGTTGCTCCCAGGCTATGCTGGCTGGCTTTCCTTGCTTGGTCATTCTAAGATGACTTCTATCCTGTGATGCTATTCCAAATCAATTACTAAGTTAGACCAACACAAAACATGTGGAAAGCCTCAGAGAGCTGAAAGAGAGAGACAAGATAAAAGGATCAATTGTGATCCCTGACAGTGAGGACATTATCTTCTGGGACACACCACCACTATCAAATCTGTCAGCTACTCCATAACCATACCTAGACAATTAGGGAGAGTTTCAGGGGAAGACTTTTTCCCTAACATATAATATCAACATCATAATCAGAAATAATACTAAAATGAAGTTCCTAGGATCACAAACATTTTTTTTTTTAAACACAGATATATTTTACCTAATGACATACATGCTTACAAATATGTATAGATTTATGCTTTATAGAACAGTACATTTTGTTAAATAAAGAGTCCATGTTTGGACTCTTCTTATTTTAATATTTTGTCCTATTTTCATACCATGTGTCTAATCAACGTTCTAAATTTAGATTGAATGCACAGGCAATAGCATTCCAAATAAAACTAACCTTTATTACATTAATTGAATGTGAACAAATGAAAGTTTATACTCATATTGCATCTTAATTTAGTTAGTAAATGGTTTGAACTTTTGATTCAAAGCAAGAATTAACTTTATAGGGCTTCCCTGGTGATGCAGTGGTTAAGAATCTGCCTGCCAATGCAGGGGACACGGGTTCAAGCCCTGGTCTGGGAAGATCCCACATGCTGCAGAGCGACTAAGCCCATGAGCCACAACTACTGAGCCTGCGCATCTGGAGCCTGTGCTCCGCAACGGGAGAGGCCGTGACAGTGAGAGGCCCGCGCACCACAATGAAGAGTGGTCCCCGCTTGCCGCAACTGGAGAAAGCCCTCGCACAGAAACGGAGACCCAACACAGCCAAAAATAAATAAATAAATTTATATTAAAAAAAATTAACTTTATAAAATACTTGGTACTGGTTTTTAAGCACATTATGTTTAGTTCATTCAATATTTACTAGAAATATTACTGTTACATATGACCTGATGTCAGGATGTAAACTCACATTTTTTCTTAATTCCAAGTCTGTGCTTTAAATCATTCTAGAATTTTATCAAAGATTATTTACTTGGATTAGCATCAAGTAGCCTGGCCTGAGAACTGTTCCTATCTGATTAACATTATTATAAAGATTTTATAGTGATAAAGTGAAAAAAAAACTTAAAAAAATTATAGGTATAGGATTAGAGATAATAGTTTATGTTTTACATTATCTAGAGCAGCTAACTATAGTGAAAAAATCACTGTGAATAGGAAACAAGGGCAGATTGGAGTTTAAAAAAAGATACATTTTTATGAAAGATTTATGTAGAAGTTAAGATCACTCCAGCTATACCAAAGATACCCTAACAAGAAAGGATTTCCTGTAACTTTTTAAATAGTGTGTGTGTGTATGTATGTTTCTACCTCTTTGTTTTCTCAAAATAAGTCTCTCTGTTTCTTCTTTCAGTGGTTTTTACATTTTTGATTACAAAATAATCCAGCATATCTAGCAAACACCCTTCAAAGACATTTTATGTGCATGAAATATCTCAAAATTCTTGGAGAAAATTTTATTACAAAGAGTACAGTTATATATATTTAAAAAAAATAAATTTCTTGCTTATTTTGTGTGTGCTAAAAATAATAACTTTTCTAATTTGTATCAAAGTGTCTTTTGACAAAACAGCATCAGATAGGGACAATATTTAATGTCACAGATAAAATAATATTTTGATGTAAAATAATTGTTTAAATCATTTAATTGTATTAGATTTGAGTATAACTCTGTATGAAACGAACTTTAAGAAAATGTTTTCCTCTTTGTATCAATTCTTTGCAGTCAATTTACAATTACAATTCTATACAAATCTAGTTCAACAATCAGTAGAAACATTGGCTCCATCTCTATTTTCTCTATTTTATTCTCAGCACTTTGCTTCTTAAATTTGCTCATGCTAAAAATGGCTACTGAATTCAGCCATTACAATTGCATTCATGTATCAGGAAAAAGGACATACCAAAACAAGCGAATTGTGTTTCTGGTTGAGTCACGTCCTTCAAAACTATCTTCTCATGTGTCTCATATAATATTTCTATTTACATCTGTTTGACCAGAATTTAGTCATGTAGTTGCAGTGGAAGTTGGGAAGTATAATCTCTTAGCTAGGTGCATCAGAATCCTTCACAGAATACCAAGAAAGAATACTATATAGGGCAGGACCCTGTGGGACTCCTGGGAACAAAAGTCTTTCTGTGTCCCCCATTTCTTTGATTACAGGTAATAGGCTTCATTCAGCCTCCATGACCTTCCCGGAGTTCCAACAAGCAGGTTCAATCAGTTGCTAATTAGGAAAGGGAGGGGATACAGAGACAAGGGAGGAATAGTCAAGAGAAATAATAGTGCAGCCTTGGGGCAGGGTCTTGGTTGCCCATCAAGGGATATACATATCAATATCCTTGAGCTCTTTTGCAGATACTGAAACCCCCACTAGGTTGTAGAAGTTAACACTATGATACTCACAAGCACTTAGACTCCAGACTGGTTGGAAACAGGAAGTTGATAATGCTGACTCACACTTAACGTCACCACCAACCAATTAGAAGAATGTCCATGAGATGATCACCCTCTTTGAACCATTACTATAAAACTTCTCACTACCCCCTCCAGGTTGGGTCAATTTTTTTGAGGACATTAGCCCACTGTGGCCTCCTTTGCCTAGCAAAGCAATAAAGTTATTTCTTCTACTTCACCCCAAACTCTGTCTCTAAGAATTAATTCAGTGCTGGGGTACAGAGGCCAGATTTGGCTTCAAATATTGTGTGGCAACTCATTCTCTCAGCCACAAGATAGAGAAAATGAATCAGATAAACCAATTATTTTTATTATATTTTAATCCTAAGTATGTTTTCTCTTAAGATATAATTAATGATAAACTTTGTATGTTAGTTTGCTAGGGTAATCATAACAAAATACCACAGCCTGGGTAACTTAAGAAAAATTAATTTTCTCAAAATTTTGAAGATAATAAACTCAAGATCAAGGTGTGTATGGGTTTGATTTCCTCTAAGGCTGCTTTCCTTGACTTACAGATGGCTGCCTTCTTGCTGAGTCCTCACATGGTCTTTCCTTACACATGAGCCCCTAATGTCTCTTCATGTATCCAAATGTCCTCTATTTATAAGGACAACAGATTGCATTAGGGTCTCCCTAACAGCCTTAATCACCCCTTTAAAGGCCCTGTTTCCCAAGACAGTCACATTGTAAGGAACTGTAATTTAAGGCTTTAACATGAATTTTGGGGAGGCACAACTCAGTCCAAAACACTACACTTTAGGAGTGCAGTGGAAACAAAAAGATAAATTCAAACTTCAATATAATTAATTTTATTATAATAGCATAATGAATTTGGTGAAATGGACTTTTGGCTCTTTTTACTATTTATATTGTTATTTTTTCATTACTTCTAGCAGTTTCTCCCGTTTCACTTCCTTAAAGAGAAAAGAATATGTCCTACTTTATTTTTTTCTAATTCAGAAACTAATAATTTCTATGTTAAAGCGAAATGTTACATAATTATATACTTCAGTGATTCACAAATGAAGTTTCAACTGCCTTATTGTGGCTTATCTACACAATAATTTTTTCTTCTTTTTTTTGAGAAAATGATAGTTTTATTTTCAAAAATAGTGTATATAATGCATTGGAGATTGAATCCTTTACACCAGTTTAGACTTGTAAGAAACATTTTTAATACCTATTTTAATTTAGATGCATATATATATATGTATATATATATATATACATTTTCTTATTGGCATACATTTGTTTTACAATGTTGTGTTAGTTTCTACTGTACAACGAAGTGAAGTAGGGTTCCCAGTGTTATATGGCACGTCTTCAATAGGTATCTATTTTATACACATTAGTGTATATATGTTAATTCCAAACACCTAATTCATCCCACTCCCCCTTTCCCCTCTTGATGTCCGTTCATTTGTCCTCTACATCTCTGTCTCTATTTCTGCTTTACAAACTGGTTCCTCTGTACCATTTTTCTAGATTCCACAAATAAGCACTAATATATGATATTTGTTTTTCTCTTTCTGACTTAATTCACTCTGTACAACAGTCTCTAAGTCAATCCATGTCTTTACAAATGACCCAATTTTATTCCTTTTTATGGCTGAGTAATATTCAATTCTATATATATATACCACATCTTCTTCATCCATTCATCTGTCAATGGACATTTAAGTTGCTTCCATGACCTGGCTATTGTAAACAGTGTTGCAACGAACATTGGGGTGCATGTGTCATTTTGAATTATGGTTTTCTCTGGGTATATGCCCAGTAGTGGGATTCCTGTGTCATATGGTAATTCTACTTTTAGTTTTTGCGAGAACCTCCATACTGTTCTCCATAGTGTCTTTGTCAATTTACATTCCCACCAACAGTGCAAGAGAGTTCCCTTTTCTCCACACCCTCTCCAGCATTTATTCTTTGTAGATTTTCTGATGATGCCCAATCTAACTGGTGTGAGGTGATACCTCATTGTGATTTTGATTTGCAATTCAAGAATAATTAGTGATGTTGAGCATCTTTTCATGTGTGTATTAGCTGTCTGTATGTCTTCTTTGGATAAATGTCTATTTAGGTCTTCTGCCCATTTTTGGATTGGGTTGTTTGTTTTTTTGATATTGAGCTGCATGAGCTGTTTGTATATTTTGGTGATTAATCCTTTGTCCATTGATTTGTTTGCAAATAGTTTCTCCCATTCTGAGGGTTGTATTTTTGTCTTGTTTATGGTTTCCTTTCCTGTGCAAAAGCTTTTAAGTTTCATTAGGTCCCATTTGTTTATTTTGGTTTTTGTTTCCATAAGTCTAGTACTTGGGGCAAAAAGATCTTGCTGTGATTTATGTCCAGTAGTGTTCTTCCTATGTATTCCTTTAAGAGTTTTATAGGGTCCAGCCTTACATTTAGGTCTCTAATCCATTTTGAGTTTATTTTTGTGTATGGTGTTAGGGAGTGTTCTAATTTTATTCTTTTACATGTAGCTGTCCAGTTTTCCCAGCACCACTTATTGAAGAGAATGTCTTTTCTCCATTGTATATCCTTGCTTCCTTTGTTATAGGTTAGGTGACCATAGGTGAGTGGGTTTATTTCTGAGCTTTCTATCCTGTTTCATAGACCTATGTTTCTGTTTTTGCACCAGTACCATACTGTCTTGATGACTGTAGCTTTGTACTATACTCTGAAGTTAGGGAGTCTGATTCTTCCAGCTCCATTTTTTTTGTCAAGATTGCTTTGGCTATTCAGGGCCTTTTGTGTCTCCATACGAATTTTAAGATTTTTTGTCCTAGTTCTGTGAAAAATATCACTGGTAATTTGAAAGGGATTGCATTGAATCTATAGATTGCTTTGGGTAGTAGAATCATTTTCACAATATTGATGCTTCCAATCCAAGATAATTGTATACGTCTCCCTCTATTTGTGTCTTTTTTTTAATTTCTTTCATCAGTGTTTTATAGTTTTCTGAGTACAGGTCTTTTACCTCCTTATGTAGGTTTATTCCTGGGTATTTCGTTCTTTTTGTTGCAATGGTGAATGGAATTGTTCTTTAGTTTCTCTTTCTGATCTTTTGTTGTTAGTGTATAGGAATGCAAGAGATTTCTGTGCATTAATTTTTTATCCTGTTACTTTAGCAAATTCATTGATTAGCCCTAGTAGTGTTCTGGAGGTTTCTGTAGGATTTTCTATGTATAGTATCAAGACATCTGCAAACAGTGACAGTTTTACTTCTTTTCCAATTTGGACTCCTTTTACATCTTTTTAATTCTTACTGCTGTGGATAGGACTTCCAAAATTATGTAGAATAAAAATGGTGAGAGTGGACATCCTTGTCTTGTTCCTGATCTTAGAGGAAATGTTTTCAGATTTTCACCACTGAGAATGTTGTTTGCTGAGGGTTTGTCATATATAGCCTTTAATATGTTGAGGTAGGTTTCCTCTATGTCCACTTTGTGGAGAGTTTTTATCATAAATAAGTGTTGAACTTTGTCAAAAGCTTTTTATGCATCTATTGAGATCAGTATATGGTGTTTATTCTTTAATTTATCATGGTGTATCACCTTGATTCATTCATTTGTGTATATTGAAGAATCCTTCCATAGCTGTTATATATCCCACTTAAGCATGGTGTATGATCCTTTTAATGTGTTGTTGGATGATGTTTGCTAATATTTTGTTGAGGAATTTTGCATCTATATTCATCAGTAATACTGGTTTATAATTTTCTTTTTCTGCAATATTTTTGTCTGCTTTTGGTATGAGGGTGATGGTGCCCTTGTAGAATGAGTTTGGAAGTGCTCATTCCTCTGCAACATTTTGAAAGAGTTTGAGGAGGATGGGTGTTAGCTCTTCTCTAAATGCTTGATGGAATGCACCTGTGAAGCCATCTGCTCCAGGACTTTTGTTTGTTGTAAGAGTTTTAATTACAGTTTCAATTTCATTACTTATGATTGGTTTGTTCATAATATCTATTTTTTCATGGTTCAGTCTTTGAAGACTAAGACTGAATTTGTCCATTTCTTCAAGGTTTTTCATTTTTTGGCATATTGTTTCTTGCAGTATTCTTTTATGATGTTTTGTATTTCTGCAGTGTTCTGTGTAACTTCTTTTTCGTTTCTACTTTTATTGATTTGAGTCCTCTCCCTCTTTTTGTGATGAGTCTGGATAAAGGTTTATCAATTTTGTTTATCTTCTCAAAGAACCAGCTTTTAGTTTTATTAATCTTTGCTATCATTTTCTTTGTTTCTATGTCCTTTATTTCTCCTCTGATCTTTACGATCTCTTTCCGTCTACTAAATTTTTTTTGTTTGTTTGTTCTTCATTCTCTAGTTCATTTAGGTGTAAGGTTAAATATTTTTTTTTGATATTTTTCTTGTTTTTTGAGGTATGATTGTATTGCTATAAACTTCTCTCTTAGAACTGCTTTTGCAGCACCCCATAGGTTTTGGGTCATCGTGTTATCATTGTCATTTGTCTCTAGGTATTTTTTGATTTCCTCTTTGATTTCTTCAGTGATCTCTTGGTTATTTAGTAGTATATTGTTTAGCTTCCATGTGTTTGTGTTTTTTTTTACAGTTTTTTCCCGTAATTTATTTATAATCTCATAGTGTGGTTGTCAGAAAAGATGCTTGATATGATTTCAATTTTCTTAAATTTACCAAGGATTAATTTGTGACCCAAGATATGATCTATCCTGGAGAATGTTGCATGTGCACTTGAGAAGAAAGTGTAATCTGCTCTTTTCAGATGTAATGTCCTATAAAGGTCAATTAAATCTATATGGTGTATTTTGTCACTTAAACCTTGTGTTTCGTTATTAATTTTCTGTCTGGATGATCTGTCCATTGGTGTAAGTGAGGCATTTTAAGTCCCCCACTATTATTGTGTTACTGTCTATTTCCTCTTTTATAGCTGCTAGCAGTTGCCTTATGTATTGAGGTGTTTCTATGTTGGATGCATATATATTTATAATTGTTATAACTTCTTCTTGAATTGATCCCTTGATCATTATGTAGTTTCCTTCCTTGCCTCTTGTAATGTTCTTTATTTTAAATTCTATTTTATCTGTTATGAGTATTGCTACTCCAGCTTTCTTTTCATTTCCATTTGCATGGATATCTTTTTCCATCCCCTCACTTTCAGTCTCTATGTGTCCCTAGGTCTGAAGTTGGTCACTTGTAGACAGCATATATGTGGGTCTTGTTTTTGTATCCATTCCGTGACCCTGTGTCTTTTGGTTGGAACATTTACTCCATTTACATTTAAGATAATTATTGATATTTATATTCCTATTACCACTTTCTTAATTGTTTTGGATTTGTTTTTGTGGGTTCTTTTTTTCTCTTGTGGTTCCTGCCTAGAAAATTTCCTTTAGCATTTGTTGTAGTGATGGTTTGATGATGCTGAATTCTATTAGCTTTTGCTTGTCAGTAAAGTTTTGATTTCTCAGTCAATTCTGAATGAGATCCTTTCTGGGTAGTTTAATCTTTAATATTTGTTGTAGGATTTTCCCTTTCATCACTTTAAATATGTTCTGCCACTCTCTTCTGGCTTGCAGAGTTTCTGCTGAAAAATCAGCTGTCAACCTTATGGGGCTTCCCTTGTATGTTATTTGTTGCTTTTCCCTTGCTGCTTTTAATATTTTTTTCTTTGCTTTTAATTTGTGATAGTTTGATTGATATGTGTCTCAGTGTGTTTCTCCTTGGGTTTATCCTGTATGGGACTGTCTATGCTTCCTGGATTTAATTGGCTACTTTCTTTCCCATCTTAGGCAAGTTTTTGACTATAATCTCTTCAAATATTTTCTCAGACCCTTTCTCTTTCTGTTCTTCTTCTGGGACCCCTATAATTTGTATGTTGTGCATTGAAGGTTGTTCCAGAGGTTTCTGAGACTGTTCTCTGTTCTTTTCATTCTCTTCTCTTTATTCTTCTCTGTGACAGTTATTTCCATTTCCACAATTCTATCTTCCAGCTCATTTATCTGTTTTTTCTGCCTCAGTTATTCTGCTATTGATTCCTTCTAGAATATTTTTTTATTTCAATTATTGTATTGTTCATCACTGTTTGTTTGTCTTTTACTTCTTCTAGGTCCTTGTTAAATGTTTCTTTTATTTTCTGCATTCTACTTCCGAGATTTGGAATTATCTTTAGTATCATTACTCTGAATTTTTTTCAGGTAGACTGCCTATTTCCTTCGTTTATTTGGTCTTGTAGGTTTTTACCTTACTATTCATCTGCTGTGTATTTCTCTGTCTTCTCATTTTTAACTTACTGCATTTGGGGTCTCCTTTCCACAGGCTGCAGGGTCATAGTTTCTCTTATGTCTGGTGTCTGCCCCCAGTGGGTGAGGTTGGTCCAGTGGCTTGTGTAGGCTTTCTGGTGGGGGGGACTGTTGCCTGCGTTCTAGTCATGGGCCACAACCAGTAGTGTGTTTTGTGGTGTCTGTGAGCTTTGTATGACTTCAAGCAGCCTGGTTGTAATGTGTGGGGTTGTCTTCCTGTCTTGCTAGTTGTTTGGCATGAGGTGCCCAGCACTGGAACTTGCTGGCCTTTGGGTGGAACCAGGTCTTAGTGTTGAGATGGAGACCTCTGGGACAGCTTTTATTCATTAATATTCCATGGGGCCGGGAGTTCTCTGGTGGTCCAATGTCCTGGATTTGGCTCTCCCAATTCGGAGGCTCAGGCCTAACCCCGGGCCGGAGCACAAAGACATTGTAAGCCACACAGTTTGGAAGAAAATGGAAAAAAATAAAATAAAAAATGAACAAACAAAACCCCAAGACAAATGGTAAAAACAAAACTAAACAGACAAAAACACACAAGGAAACACACACACACACAAAACACACAAAAAGAAAACAAAATTGAGGGGAAAAAAAGGAAGAAAGCAACCACACCAATAAACAAACACAAAAATAAAAAAATAAAAATAAAAACTATACTAATAAATACAAAATGTCCAAAACAAACACAGAAAACAAACTAAAAAAAGCAAAGAAAGTAGAAAACAAACACAAAAATGATCCAAAATATAAGTAAAAAAAAAAAAAAGATGAAAACAAAAAGAAAAAATACAAAACAAAAAAGAGGTAAAAAGGTAAAGTCAAAGTAGAAAAACAGAAAATATGAATAAAAAAGAGGATAAACAAAAACAAAACCAAGGGAAAAAAAAAACAAGGATAAAACACAGTGTAACAAAAAAGTACAGTAGAAATAGGAAAATCATATTAAAAGTATATTAAAAATAAAAGTATAAAAAAGAAAAGGAAAAGTAAATACAAAATATTAAAAGAATAATAAAAAATAAACAACAATAGAACAAAACAGAAAAAAATGTAAAAGGATATATAGTAGTAATAATAGTAATATTTTTCTGTGGCCTCAGCTGGCAGTGCCCTTGCCCCAACAGTGAGCCACAGCCAATTTCTGCTTACTCAGGAAGTCCTCTAATATTTCTTGGTAGGTCTCTGGACCCACTGTTTGCAATATTGGGCCAGCTTGGACTCTGACCTAGCCTTACTCCCACGTTTACTCACCTCCAAAGTCCACAGTTGTGCCCAAAGTCCACAGCATTTATTATGGGAACACTCGCTGTGTATTCATATATTTCACAGATTCAAGGTTTACCAAGCCACTTACAAGGGTTTAATCTGCAGTTCCTGCAGCTGCATGGAGAAGTTTCCCTTTCTCTTGTTTTGTCACACCAACCCTGGAGTTCAGCTTTTTTTTTGCCCTGCCTCTACCTGTTGGCCACCCTCAGGCATCTTGTCCCTGCCCAGGCAAGAGGGGGCAAAAGAAGAAGCTGATTAGGGCTCACTTGCTCATGCAGGCTAGGGAGAGGGAGAGATACAGCCACCACAGTTGGGATGTGCAGGGTGTGCCTTCAGCAGCAGGGGCCAGCAGGAAGTTGCTATAGCCTGAGGAGTGCTGTTCTTTCTCCCGGGGAAGTTGGCCCCAGATTGTTCGACACTCAGCAGTGGTGGGCTGCACAGGCTCTGGAGAAGGTGTGGGCAGTGACCTGTGCTAGCACCAGGACACTTGGTAGCAGTGGCAGCAGCCATCACCTGCCTCTAGGGTCCGAGATAACAGCCATGGCTCGTATCCACCTCTGGAGCTCATGTAGGTGGTGCCCTGCTCTCTTCCACAAGAAGTTCTTTCCCTGTGAGTGCTCCAAGGCAACAGGACACTGCCTACAGGAGCTCCAGGGGCAGGTGGGAGTCACTGCCACTATTTTGGGCCCCAGAGGTGGGCACTGGCCGCCATCATGAGACCCACAAACAAACACCAGGCCCAGCTCCTGAAGTCCCATGAGGGTTCAGAGATTGCCCGTACCTAGAAAATCTGTGAGCAGGTGCCAGGCCTTGCCCCCACTGTCCCTGGAGCATGCAGATATCACCCACCCTTAGGAAATCTGCAAGCAAGCACCAAGCCCTGCTCTCACTGTCCCAGGAACGATCAAGTACTACTGTAGCTGCACACCCTACATCAAGGGGGTAATGGCCAGCACACACCGAGGAAAGAGGCAGAAAGTATCCAAACTAAAATCAGCCCCTTGATCCCGGGAAAAGAGGGCAGAGTATAAGGACATCTCTTGCAAAAACACAAAAATCACAACAAACTTCTGAACAGTCAATAAAATACATTGGAACATACCAAGAAAGATGTTTTACATTCAAAGACAAAGAGGAAGACACAATGAGGCAGCAGGAGGGGCTATTTTGCATCATAATCAAATTCCATACCCATTGGGTGGGCAAAACACATACGGGAAAATAATTATATTGCAGAAGTTCTCCCACAAAAGTGAGAGTCCTAAGTGCAATGTCAAGATCCCCAGCCTGAGGGTCTGGCATTAGGAGGAAGAATCTCCTGAGCATATGGCTTTAAGGCTGGTGGGGATTGATTGCAGCAGCTCCACAGGACTAGGGGAAACAGAGACTCCACTCTTGGAGGGCACAATAAGGTTTCATGTACACAGGGACAAGCACAATGCAGTAACTCCATAGGAGTCAGACCTATAAGTCTTGGAGGGTCTCCTGGGAAGGTGGGAGGTGACTTTGGCTCACTGGAAGGGGAGTGTAAGGACACTGATAACAGAGGCCTCAGAGAATATTGATTGGTGTGAGCTCTCCCAGAGGTCACCATTTTGGCATCAAGTCCTGGCCCTACCCAACAGCTAATAGGTTCCAGTGCTGGAATGCCTCAAGCCAAATAGCCAGCAGGATAGGAACACAGACCCTCCCATCAGCAGTGTGCATAAAGCCATAGTGAGCTCACAGCCAGCTATAAATACAGCCCTGCCACTAAAAGGAAAATACCCAGCTTCACCCAACAGTGGGCAGGCACAAGTCCCTCCCACCAGGAAGCCTCCACAAACCTCAGGAACAACCTCACCCACCAGAGAGCACATACCAGAAACGAGAGGAGCTACGATTCTCCAGCCAGCAGAAAGGAGTCCACAAACACAGAAAGTTAGACAAAAGTGAGACAGCAGAGAAATATATTTCAGAAAAAGGAACAAGATAAAAACGCACAAAAACAATGAAATGAAGAGGAGATATGAAGCCTATATGCAAAAGAATTTAAAGTAATGATAGTAAAGGAGATTCAAGATCTTGGGAAAAGAATGGAGGCACAGACTGAGAAGTTACAAGAGATGTTTAACAAAGAGATAGAAGATTTAAAGAACAAACAGAGATGAACAATACAATAAATGGAATGAAAAATACGCTAGAAATAATCAATAGTAGAATAAATGAGGCAGAAGAACAAATAAGTGAGTTGGAGGACAGAATGTTGGAAAACTCTGCCACAGGAAAAAAAAAAGAATGAAAAGAAATGAGGACAGTCTCTGAGACCACTGGGACAGCATTAGATGCACCAACATTCACATTACAGGGGTCCCAGAAGAGGAGAAAAAGAAAGGATCTGAGAAAATATTTGAAGACCTTATAACTGAAAACTTACTTAATATGAGAAAGGAAACACATTCAAGTTCAGGAAGTGAAGACAGTCCCATACAAGATAGACTCAAGGAGGAACACACCGAGACATATATTAATCAAACAGACATGTTAAACACAAAGAAAAAATATTAAAAACAAGGGAAAAACAATAAATAATATACAAGGGCACCCCCATAACGTTATCACCTGATTTTTCAGCAGCAAGGCAGTGGCAGGATATATTTTGTGATGAAAGGAAAAGATCTACAACCAAGAATACTCTACCTAGCTGGGGTCTCGTTAATATTCATCAAAGAAATCAAAAATTTTACAGACAAGCAAAAGCTAAGAGAATTCAGCACCACCAAACCAGCATTACAACAAATCCTAAATGAACTTCTCTAGGTGGGAAAGAAGAGGCCACAATAAGAATCAAGAAAATTGAATAGAGAAGCTCAGTGGTAAAGGCAAATATAAAGGGTAGGAAATCATCTACACACAATTATGATATCAAAACCAGCTATCATGAAAAGATCAGAGTACAAATTTGTGATATTGGGAATGCATTTGAAATTAAGAGATCAGCAATTTAAAGCAATCTTATACATATATAGACAGTGACATAAAAACCTCATAGGAACAACAAAACAAAAATCTACAATAGATATAAACATAAAAAAGAAAGAGAAAACTAAACACATCATTAAAGATAGACATCAAATCACAAGAGAACAAAAGAGGAAGGAAAAAAAAGGACCTTCCAAAACAAATCCAAAACAATTAAAGAAATGTAAATAAAAACATTCATATTGATACTTACTTTAAATGTAAATTGATTAAATCCTTTAACCAAAAGACATAGACTTGTTGAATGGATAAAGAAAACAAGAGCCATATGTATGCTGTCTACAAGAGACCCACTTCAGACCTAGGGACACATACAGACTGAAAATGAGGAGATAGAAAAAGAATTTCCATGCAAATGGAAATCAAAAGAAGGCTGGAGTAGCAATACTCATATCAGACAAAATAGACTTTAAAATAAAGATTGTTAAGAGGGACAAAGAAGGACACTACATAAAGATCAAAGGATCAATACAAGAAGAAGATATAAAAATTATAAATATACATGCACCCAACATAGAAACATCACAATATATAAGGCAAATGCTAACAGCCACAAAATGAGAAATCGACAATAACAAAATAATAGTGGGAGATTTTAATACCTCACTCTCATCAATGTACAGATCATCCAGACAGAAAATAAGTAAACACAGGCCTTAAATGACACATTAGACCAGATTGAGTTAATTGATATTTATAGAACATTCCATCCAAAAGCAGCTGAATATATTTTTTTCTCAAGTGCACATGGAATATTCTCCAGGATGGATCATATCTTGGGCCACTAATCAAGCCTTGGTAAATTTTTAAAAAAACGAAATCATATCCAGCATCTTTTTCGATCACAACACTATGGAATTAGAAATCACTTACAGGAAAAAGAAAAAAAGAAAACTGTAAAAACCAGACACACATGGATGCTAAGCAATATGTTACTGAACAACCAGTGAATCACTGAAGAAATAGAAGAGGAAATTGAAAATACCTAGAAACAAATGACCAAAAAAAAAAAAAAAAACTTTGGGAAATAGCAAAAACAGTTCTAAGGGGAAGTATATGGCAATACAACTTACCTCAGGAAACAAGAAAAAAACTCAAATAAACAACCAAACCTTACACCTAAAGCAACTATATAAATAGGAACATAAAAAAACCAAAGTTGGTAAAAAGAAAGAACTCAGAGATCAGAGCATAAATAAATAAAAGAGGCAAAGAAAAGGATAGCAAAGACCAATGAAACTAAAAGCTGGTTCTCTGAGAAGATAAACTAATTTGATAAGCCTTTAGGCAGATTCACCAAGAAAAAAAGGGAGAGGTCTCAAATCAATAAAATTAGAAATGAAAAAGAAGTTACGACTGACACCACAGAAATACAAAGGATCATAAGTAACTATTAAAAAAATATATATGACAATAAAATGGACAACCTAGAAGAAATGGTCTAATTCTTAGAAAGATACAACCTTTTAAGACTGAACCAGGAAAGAATAGAAAATGTGAACAGGTAACCACACGTACTGAAATTGAAATAGTAATGAAAAAACATCCAACCAAAAAAGTCTAAGACCAGATGGCGTCACATGTGAATTATCTCAAACATTTAGAGAAGAATTAACACCTATCCTTCTGAAACTCTTCAAAAAAATTGCAGAAGAAAGAACATTTTCAAGCTTATTCTAATGAGCCCACCATCACCCTGATACCAAAACCAGACAAAGATGTCACACACAGAAAAAGAAAAATTACAGGCCAATATCACTGATGAACATAGATGCAAAAATACTCAATAAAATACTAGCAAACCAAAACCAACAATACATTAAAAGCATCATACACCACAATCAAGTGGGATTTATACCATGGATGCAAGGATTTTTCAATATCTGCAAATAAATCAGTGTGACACACCACGTTAACAAACTGAAAAAAAAAAAAACATATGATCATCTCAATAGATGCAGAAAAGCTTTTGACAAAATTCAACACCCATTTATGATAAAATCTCCCCAGAAAGTGGAAATAGAAGGAACTTAACATAATCAAAGCCTTATATGAAAAACCCACAGCTAACATCATTCTCAATGGTGAAAAACTGAAAGCATTTCCAGTAAGATCAGGAAAAAGACAAGGATGTCCATTGTCACCACTTTTTTTCCACATAGTTTTGGAAGTTCTAGCCTTGGCAATCAGAGAAGAAAACAAAATAAAAGGAATCCAATTGGAAAAGAAGAAGTAAAACTGTCATTGTTTGCAGATGACATGATACTATACATAGAAAATCCTACAGAAGCCACCAGAAAATTACTAGAGCTAATCAGTGAATTTGCTAAAGTTGCAGGATACAAAATTAATGTATAGAAATCTCTTACATTCCTATACACTAACAATGAAAGATCAGAAAAAGAAATTAAGGAAACAATCCCATTCACCACTGAAACAAAAAAAATAAAATACATAAGAATAAACTTACCTAAGGAGGCAAAAGACCTGTACTCAGAAAACTATAAGATACTGATAAAAGAAATCAAAGATGACACAGATGGAGAGATATGCCATGTTCTTGGATTGGAAGAATCAGTATTGTGAAAATTATTATATTACCCAAAGCAATCTACAGATTCAATGCAATCCCTATCAAACTACCAAGGGCATTTTTCACAGAATTAGAACCAAAAGTTTTACAATTTGTATGGAAACACAGAAGACCCTGTATAGCCAAATCAATCTTGAGAAAGAAAAGTGTGTCTGGAGGAATAAGGCTCCTGGACTTCAGACTATACTACAAAGCTACAGTCATCAAGACAGTATGGTACTGGCACCAAAACAGAAATATAGATCAATGGAACAGGATAGAAATCCCAGAGATAAATCCACTCACTTATGGTCACCTAACCTATGACAAAGGAGGCAAGGATATACAATGGAGAAAAGACAGCCTCTTCAATAAGTGGCACCGGGAAAACTGGACAGCTATGTGTAAAAGAATGAAATTGGAACACTCCTTAACACCATACAAAGAAATTAACTCACAATGGATTAAAGACCTAAATGTAAGGCTGGACACCATGAAACTCTTATAAGAAAACATAGGCAGAACACTCTGACATATATCACGGCAAGATCTTTTTTTGACCCACCTCCTAGTGTAATGGAAATAAAAACAAAAATAGACAAATGTGACCTAATGAAACTTAAAAGCTTTTGCACAGGAAAGGACACCATAAATAAAAGTAAAAGAGAACCCTCAGAATGGGAGAAAATATTTGCAAAGAAAGCAACTGACATAAGGTTAATCTCCAAAATATACAAACAGATCATGTGGCTTAATATTAAAAAGACAAACAACCCAATCCAAAAGTGGGCAGAAAACCTAAATAGACATTTCTTCTAAGAAGACATACAGATGGCCAAAAAGCACATGAAAAGATGCTCAGCATCACTAATTATTAGAGAAATGCAAAGCAACACTACAGTGAAGTATCACCTCACACCAGTCAGAATGGCCATCATCAAAATATCCACAAACAGTAAATGCTGGAGAGGGTGTGGAGAAAAGGGAACCCTCGTACACTGTTAGTGGGAATGTAAATTAATACAGCCACTATGGAGAACAGTATGGAGTTTCCTTAAAAAACTAAAAATAGAAATACCATATGACTCAGCAATCCCACTCTTGGCATATACCTGGAGAAAACCATAATTCAAAAAGACACATGCACCACAATGTTCATTGCAGCACTATTTACAATAGCCAGGACATGGAATAACCTAAATTTCCATCAACAGAAGAATGGATAAAGATGTGGTACATATATACAATGGAATATTACTTAGCCATAAAAAGGAATGAAATTGTGCAATTTGCAAAGATGTGGATGAACCTAGAGACTGTCATACAGAGTGAAGTTAAGTCAGGAAGAGAAAAACAAATATCCTATAATATTGTTTATATGTGGAATCTAGAAAAATGATACTGATGAGCTTATTTGCAAAGCAGAAATAGAGAGACAGATGTAGAGAATGAACGTATGGATATGGGGGAGGGACAGGGGAGATGAATTGGGAGATTGGGATTGACATATATACACTAATATATATAAAATAAATGACTAATGAGAACATACTGTGTAGCACAGGGAACTCTACTCAGTGCTCTGTGGTGACCTAAATGGGAAGGAAATCCAAAAAAGAGGGGCTACATGTATATGTATAGCTGATTCACTTTGCTGTACAGCAGAAACTAACACAACATTGTAAAGCAACTATACTCCATTAAAAATTAACAAAACATATATTAATTCTTATTCAGATTTACTATTTTAAAGACAAAAAATATTTTGTGTTTGTTCCTCCAGTAAACTTACTACAATTTTTGAATGTCTTAAAAATAATTTCTAGACGGGTCTGAAATTTTGTACAATATCAGACATATTATTAGGATTTGGCATATAGTGTAATACCAATAAATGGGAAGGTATATCTGCAGTCCTACTTGCCTTCCTTTATAAATATGTAAATGAGGCATTGTCAAATATCTATTTTCAATTATTTTTGGCATATCAGAATTCCACTGTCAGTTGCTCAAACTTTTGACATTTTCAGATTGTGATTTCTGACTTGTAATAGCTCACAATTGTAGCTGATCCAAATTTTAAAAAGCAGCTTCCTTGAAAGAAAGTGTTCCCAAAATTTTATTCACTAAAATAATTTGAAACCAAATAAATTAAACTGATTTTTTTCTTGATGAAGGCAAGCCCTCAGAGGGCATCATGTTTCTTTGGAGAATTACAACAACACTGATAAAAATGGATTGCTGCTTGGAAGAAATCTATGGGCATCAGATTTGTAAGAGGACAATAAAACACATTGTACTGCTGCATTATTCATTAATCTTTTGGTTAAAGTGACATTGATTCAAATTAGATTAAGCCACAAAATAATATTCATTGGTCCACATATCTGGAAGACTACATATCTGTGCTTATTTCAGGTGAGAATTGATCCCAGGGTTCAAATATGTCACCAGCAACCTGTGTCATTTTCTGCATCTCTTGTTTCTGATTTCTTTCTGGGACATCCTCTTCTTCATTATTATAAATGTTATCTATAGAGCTCCAGTTTAACAAAGAACTTATTTTTCATCACTTCACAGGCAGAGCTCTTCTCCTTCCCAACTTCCATGTCACTAATTCTGCCTACCTCTCCTTCTACCACTCTGAAAAAATAATAAATCAAGCAAAACCAAATCAATCAATTAACTAGACAAGCAAGGAATTCCAATTCTGACTGGCTTAGCTTAAACCATATGATCATCCTTAAACAAATTACAATCTAAGTGGAAGAATTAATCTAATTGAAAAGTTGGTCTGTGTGTGTTGTAGTGACTGCTTCTTAACAAGTTACCCAAAAACTTAGTTGTGAAAAATAACCATTAATTTTGCTCATGCATTCTGAAGGGCATGGTGGGGAAGCATTGTCTGCTTCACTGTTGTCTACAGGGGCAGAAATCTGAAATCATCTGAACTCTCTCTCTCTCTCTCTCTCTCTCTCTATCTATCTATCTATCTATCTATCTAATCTATCTATCTATCTCATATGTCTGAAGGTTGATGCTAGATAGAGTTGAACAGCTAAGGAACAGTACAGACAAAACTCCTCATGTACCTATCTCTTACTCTATATGGTCTCCTCACCTGACCTCAGTATGAAAGCTGTAGGGTAGCCAGAATTTTTACATGTCAGCTCAGAAACTTCAGAAAGAGAGAGCAGGTAGAAGTTGTACTGCCTTTTTCTTAGAGTCAGAAATTATGCAATGTAATTTCAGACACATTCTATTCATTAGACGTGAGTCAACAAGCAAATCGATATTCCAAAGACTCATATTTTGTGAGAGGAGACTTAGAGAATTTGAAGACATGTTTAAAACAACCTCAATGTGCCTAACTCTGGGAAGGTTAAGTAAGACATTTTGATAGAAATTTCTACCATGTAGGAGAAGGATAGGTAACAAAAACAGGTGCATGTGTGCTTGGTACCAGCATATGAGAAAGGAATAAATAGTAATTACAATCAGTTTTAAGGGTCTAATATACTACAGATATTATCTTATTAATTATAATTTGTTGTTACAGTGCTAATGAAATTAACAGTTACTTAAATTGTCTCTGAATTATCACTAAGCCTTGTTCATTGTTATACATTTTTATTAATCTTTCAATTTATGAGTATTAACATTGCTTTTTCTATCAATTGGTTGAAATAGATCTTTACAAAATTTCTCTACAGAGAGTAAACAGGTTCAGATTTTTCTTAAGCCCTATTTACTCTGTGTGGCTTTTATCTTAAAAAGGAGCATCTGGTATAAGCTTTTATTTTCAACATTAAATTACTGAGGATGCTGTGACTTTATATTTTTCTTCCATTGTCTTGAGTTTCAGTAGAATAGATGAGATATGTGAGTTAATGTTCTATTGTTAGTATGAAGTTAATCTTTATTTTTGACTTTGTTTTTATACATTTTATGGAATAAGTTTTCTCCCCTTTCTGTGTTTTCACGTAGATGTAAGAATGATATTGCATGACCCACAGTGAACATTTTATTACACATGGAATGTATTTCTTTTTTTGTCTAGAAAACATATATACCCTATAATTTTGGCTCCAACTTCTGCCCTATTTATTTTGTTCTATCAGTAATCTCCAGTAATCTGCATTTTTAAATCACCAGTTTACAGCCTCCACTTGCATCTTTTATCCGTTAATTATCCTGTTGTCCTGTGAATGCTTGGGAAAGCTTTTCAAATTGTTCCCCATATCACTTAATCAACAACTTCTGATAATTCAAAACTATTTCTCAAACACTTTTCAGATCATGGAATAAATCATTTTCAGAATTAATATCTTCCTTTAAGTCTTTTGTATTTTGTTCAATATATGTGATTCTGTACTATATTTTTCATGGGTTACAATTACTCCGACACTGTTTATCAAGAGATGGAGTATGTTAACTCTATCTCCATCCTTTTGACAGTGCCACCCTATCTTGAATAATATAATTTGTAGTAAACTTTGAAATTGGGAAATGTGAGTCTTCCAACTTTGTTTTTACTTTTCATTATTGTGGCTATTCTGGAATCCTTGAATTTCCAATGAATGTAATTATTGGCCTAAAAATTTCTGTGAAAAGTCCAGGTAAAATTTCAGTAGGGAATGCATCACATCTGTCAATTTATCTGAGGACTATTGACATCTCAACAATATTGTCTTTCAATTTATGATTATGGGATACCTCTCCACTTATGTAGGTCATCCTTAATTTCTTTCAAAGATGTTTTATAGTTTTCAGTGTACAAGTCCTGCACTTATTTTGCTTAATTTATTCTTAAACACTTTATTCTTTTATATGCAAGAGCATAAATAAGTGGAAATTGTTCATTGCTACTATAGAGTAGTACAACTGATATTTTATATTGATTTTGTATCTTACAGTCTTGCTGAACTCATTTATTACTTCTAAGAGTTTGTGTGTGTGTTCATGAAATCCTTTGTAATTTCCGTATCCACTAGTATGCCACATCTAAACACATGTAAACATTTTTACATTTGTCAAGACATAACTCTCATATTTTCCTTTAGTTCATGAGGCATGCTTTACTTTAACTCCTGGAAGATATTTATAAGAGCTGATATAAAGTCTTTGTCAAGTAAATCCAATGTCTAGGTCTTCTCAGGGACAGGTTCTTTACTCTATTTTTCCCCTATGTCTGTACCATACTTTTGTGATTCTTTGCATATCTCATAATTCTAATTGAAAACTGAATATTTAAAATTATATAATGTGGCAACTGTGGAAATAAGATTTTTGTTCTTGTTTTCGTGTGTTTGTGTGTGTGTGTGTGTGTGTAAATTTCCTGAACTAATCTGTAAATTCTGGATCATGTGCTACCACTGAACTCTTTCTTTGATTATCTTAGTGATCGGCTAATAAGTGCACACATTTTACTTAAATGCTTTAATCCAATAAGTCTCCCAGGTGTTGCTGAGGAGCCTTCCGTGTTTTTTAGGCACATTTTTAATACTAAAGATGTGCCTTTTTCTTCACTTTGAAGTTTGAAGCTCAACCAAAGGAGAGATTTTAGAGCCTTCTCAGATCTTCCTGAGCATATGGACTGCCTCACACATGACCTTCCAGATTCTCAGGAATATGTCAGAGTTTTGCAAAACCTCCTATGGACATCCCATTTTCCAATTTTTTTAAGTTTTTTGGTCATCTTCCCATTTGCCTCAATTGTTATCATTGGCTCAAACAATTGTGGTATAAACAATTGTGGCTGATGGTTTTTAACAACTGTCCTGGGATGAAAACTTTTCACTCTAATTCTGACTCAGATCAAATAAGAACAAGCTCTGCAATTTGGGTTTGCAGGGGTTTTCCAGGTCAAATCACAAAAAAATCTGTAGGAATGAGGCTCCATGGGGGTACTCCAAATTTATTCTGCCCCATCAGGACACTAACTTCAGGATGTGCTCCCATTCATTTATTTTAAACAGATACATAAAAGTACATGAAGAATGTTATCCAATTTATGCAGTGAGCAGAAGGTAGCTATCTTAAGATTATAAATACTATAAAACTTTGTGTAAAATCTATCTTTACTAGAAAATGTTAGATGAGTTTTTATTTGAAGTATAGTTGATTTACAATATTGTGTTATACAATATTGTATATTGTCAGGTATACAGCATAGTGATCAGTATTTTTGCAGATTATATTCCATTATAGGTTATTACAAGATAATGGATATAATTCCCTGTGCTATACAGTAAATTCCTATTGCTTATCTATCTTATATATTGTAGCTTGTGTCTGTTAATTCGATATTTTCTTAAGATTGAAAATAAGACCAGGTCACCGAATATCATTACACAAATTACCATAACTTCAGTGCAATTTAAATTATAATTCCTGACAAATTATTTATTTAGTAAATACTCAACACACACATTCTAAATACACACATAAGAGCATCTATCCAATAATACTTCAATTATTTTTTAAAAAGAATTGGGAAGACTTTTCCTACCTAAAAGGATGGCATATCTTAAAGAAGCCATGTTAATAAAACAATGTCGTATAAGCATCACAGTAAACAAATTAGCTTATTGAACAGGATAGAAATTTTAAAATAGAAATAAAACACATATGAATGAATCTGTTTTGTGATAAAAGTATTACAAAATTTGGACAAAGTGTGGATTGTTTAAGAGATGATGTTGGAAAAACTGACCCTGAAGAAGAGCATACATCACTATATACACTATATATATGGGAACAGTAAAACTGTAAAAGTAATAGAGTAACCAAGGAAAATATATTTATACCCTTAGGTTTGATAAGAGATTTTAATAAAGTATTTGCAAGCACACATAATAAACAAAAAAAATAAAATTTTGGTTTCAGTACTGTCTCATTTAGTATTTTTGTTCAATCAAAGATACAACTGAGGGCTTCCCTGGTGGTGCAGTGGTTGAGAGCCTGCCTGCCGATGCAGGGGACATGGGTTCGAACCCTGGTCTGGGAGGATCACACATACCATGGAGCAACTAGGCCTGTGAGCCACAACTGCTGAGCCTGCGCGTCTGGAGCCTGTGCTCCGCAACAAGAGAGGCCACGATAGTGAGGGACCCGCGCACCACAATGAAGAGTGGCCCCAGCTCACTATGACTGGACAGAGCCCTTGCACAGAAATGAAGACCCAACACAGCCAAAATAAATAAATAAATAATTTAAAAAAAAGACACAAGTGAAAAATAAACTGGGACAAGAGAGAAATTGAGGTATTTGAAAAATTAACACCTGAAAAACAATTTCCATATTTACAATATGTAAGTTCATATCAACAAAATAAAAAAATAGAGAATGAATACAAAGAGAGCTAAGCTTATTAATAAGCAATCAAAAGAGGCACCTGTATATATACTCAAGAAAAATGACACTCTTGTCTTTTAGTAAATATTTTCAAGATATTTTTTACAGAATTGTATGTGCAAGCAGATTATTGGAACCATCCTTGTGATTGATCACTAAGAAAAATAACATAAAAGTAGGGCATGTGTAATACATATGATGCCATAATAGGTAGTAAAAAGCAGTGTATAAACAAGAGGTACTCAAAGCATATGGATGGATCTTAAAACATGAAGTTGAGTAAAAACAAGAAGAAAAATAGAATATTATTGTATTATTATTGCTCCATACAATTTTGCCTGTATACAATACAAACATGCAAGAAAAAATGCATTATGCTTTAAAGGATACATATAGGTCTATGTATCTACATTGACTTATATGTATCATTGTGTATGCCTATGCAAGCGTATATGTATGTCTATGCCTAATGTATTAGAGTGAGTGTCTTTGTTGGGGGTAATGGGAATATCGAATGCATAGGGCGAGTAGAATGGGGAAATCCATGCTTAATTCTTGCACTACAGGTCCAAAATAGTGAGAGAAAAAATAAAAACAAAGCTATTCTAAACTAATGGGTAAAATCTTAAATAGATCTTGACCTGTAATACAGTGTTTTTTTTTTGTTTTTGTTTTTCTTTTTTGCGGTACACGGACCTCTCACTGTTGTGGCCTCTCTCGTTGCGGAGCACAGGTTCCGGACGCGCAGGCTCAGCAGCCATGGCTCACGGGCCTAGCCTCCGCGGCATGTGGGATCTTCCCCGACCAGGGCATGAACCCGTGTCCCCTGCATCGGCAGGCAGGCTCTCAACCACTGCGCCACCAGGGAAGCCCCAATACAGTGGTTTTATACTTTCCTCCTACAACCTCTTTTCACAATCAAACTATTATTTATATAATAAATAAATGTTAAGTTCATGGATGATGATGCCCAGTACCTTGGATATGTTTTCCTATAATATCAAGGTAATAAAAAAATCTACTTCATAATGATGTTATAAAGGTTATATAATTTAATATGTGGAAATGTTTAGAACAATGTTTGAGACATATTAAATGCTCTGTAAAATTGCCTTCTTGAAAATTTTGACTGTTAATAAACATAAAGAAAAAAAGAAATTATAAATTAAATTTCAAAATATATATACTATATATATGTACTTTAGAATAAAGGACATTATAATGTTATTTATTCATGTATTAAGTGACTAGAAATCTGAATTCAAATTGTTTCACTTCTAAGGCTTACTGGTAGTCTCAATTTTGAACTGGTCTTTGAATAATTTAAGAGTTTAATAGTTAACTATGACTATATTAAATATGTATAAATAAACACATATCTTTATATATATGCATACATTGGATCATACAGCTGAAAAGCCTAGAAGAACTGCATTCATTTGAATGTTAATTTCAACATTCACACATCTTCAGAACTTTTGTTTTGTTTTCTTCAATTCAGTTAACCCAAAATATCAAAATTAATATCATATCAGCATGTAACCAATATTTTAAAAATTAGTAATAAGATACTAATCCAAATCCTGTGTGTTCTTTACACCTGCAGCATATCTCAGAGGCCCTTGCACTTCAAGTACTGTACTAGCCAGCCCCGTGGGACCAGTGACTACGGTAAGCGACATCGCAGCCCCCTGAACGTGAGGCTCAGACTCCTCAGGTGGGAGGCTGCTTGGCAACCTTGCCTCTCCTCCCTCTCCGGATCCTTCCACACACCCCTGCCCCCTACACCTAGGCAGGATTGCTCCTGGCTCCTTGACTCTGCTATTTCTTAATTCCACACCTTTCTTCATGCTGTTCCCTCCCCCAGGCATTCTCTGCCCCTTTTCTCCACCTACCAAGGAAAAACTTTGGTTTTATTTATGTGCATTCTGTGATGTTTTTGACATTTTTTTTTCCCCTCTGTGACTCACTTTCACCATTAGGGCAGCTCATCTGATGAGTAAAAGTATATGTAACTGTTCCTAAACTCCCATCCTCATACTATTCCAGCTCTCCCAATATTCCATTACTTCTCAAGGAGTTAGACAAAGCTTCTTCCCTCACTGCCTTAGCAAAATGTTCTGAATACCACATGGCCAAGATTGGGTCTATGATCATCTCAGAACTGAATTCTATGCCTAGGAGGGTAGGAGTCCTTCATGGAGCTTGTGATGAATCATTCCCATAGAACTTTAGAGAGTGAAATGGGGATGCTGTTACACAAAAGAAAATTTGGAAGCTTTAGTGAGAGTTCTTAGGAGTGAGTTTTTGGTAAGGAACCAAAAGATATCAACTTTAGAATGAATATCTGGAACACTTAATAGTTCTAAGCATTCCCTCTAGAGTCTTACTTTTTTTTTTTTATTATAAAGACAACATGTGTGGCTCCATTTCGTGTCTGTTTGCCTCATGTATTTAAAGACTTTCCCAATATGTCTATGTTCTTGGCTCCTCCTGTGTCAGCATTTCAGATACTGACAAATCCATTGGTTTCTTTTATTGATATTGTTCATAGGGCACTTAGATACTTTGCTGTAACAGGCAAAAATGGAGAAGAAGCACATAATTTTGCCTGAAAAACAATCTGTCCTACAGAGATATTCAAAGTCATATTTATGTTATTCTTGTTATAAACAAACAAAAGCAAGTGCATATAGTTTGATGAAATCTGTTCAGCTGTGAAATTATCAGGGTCAAGCTAAAGGATATAGGTTGGTTGCATTAGCTAACTACATGTTCAATTTTCCTTACAGTATGAGACTAAGAATCAGTGACTCTGACCCTCTGAAGTGGCCAACCAACATGATACTGGAGATATCCCTGGTAAAAGAATCAGGCTAATTTCAGAGTCCGAGGATGTACTATACTTTTCTTTAGAGGCATGACACAAATTTGAGAATGCTTTCAAAGAATGTGTATAGAGTTGGAAACAAGTATAGGATGCTGGAGTTTTTTCTGTCTCACCTATAGATGTCAGATTGCAGAAAAACACAAGCTGGAGACCCCATGTTTGAGGGATTGATAGATTGTTTAGAGAAAAAAAATATATGACAACAAAAATAACCGTAACAAATTTATCTCTGACCACCAAATGGCAAGGATCAGGATTTTATCCAGGCAACGTGGGGCTTTTTCATGATTAGTCTAAACTGCAAGTGAATATTTTACTTGATATTGCCATGTCTAACATGAAAAGCACTAATAGAGCTTGTTTTGCTTCTGTCACAAAGTAGGTATTTAATAAATATCTGTGCAAAGTAGGTACAAAAAATAACGGAGAATATCTCAATACTGCAAATTTTGCTGTATTGAGAATAAACATCAAAATGTCATTAAGGTACAGATTTAATTCTTAGACCATAGTTTATAAAATTCAGGTGTTTGTTAGATATAAACCTGCTACATCCCAGAAATAATATTGTCAGTGTGGTCAGGTCATCAGGAAACCTTCTAGAGAAGCAAGCACAACAGGTCAGTATGTATAGTCAGATGTTCTGAGTTCAAATAACAGGAAACCACAAAACAATTTACATTGAACAATATATATATTAATAATTATGTATAAGACATTTAGAGGCAGGACATAACTAAATTTAGAAAGGTTAGTTTTTAACCAAAACTTTCTTTGTTAACACCCAGCAATGTCAACAAAGACCCAGTTCTTCTTCTTCTGTGCCACGCTGAGTGTGTTTGATTTGTCTGGCCCTCAGATGAGGCAATGGCTGGTGAAGAGCAAGGAAGGTGCTGCACACTGATGTAGCCAAGGCAGGTAAATTCATTCTGCCAGCTGGGATTAATAGCCCCATTACCTGCATTACCAAAACCTCATGAAAATGTTCCCATTGTGCCTTGTACAGTCATATGAACATATGAAAGACTAGACTAGACTAAGCATTTCAATGAGATTCATGTCCTGAATGGACTAGTTTTTTCTCACCAGGCAGAGATTCCAGAAGGATTGAGAGTTTTCTTTGATAAGTCTGGTGAGCCCTGTCATCTAGCATGATACTGGATGCCACAGATGTGGTCATTGTTATGTACTCTGTTCTACTTCACACATTTTTTGCTGGCTAATTTTTCAAGCTGGTTTTGCCTGTTTTTATCAGGGAGTAATTGTTTAAATGTCAGATCTGTGGGTGGATTTAATCTATTTTGCTTATAAAAAAATTTACTTATTTTATGTCTTGATGATTTCATTAGAAATTTGGAAGACTAAGACAGTGGGTAGAAAACTACACCTTATTTTAACATTTTTACTCTTTACGTGATACCATGTAAACCTTTCTATTTTTATGCATCTGAACATTAATATTTAAAAAACACATTATGCATCAATATGAACATTTTGATCTGCTCCTTTATCTTATATTACTTTATAGGAAAAAATGAAATGTCATTGATGGTAACACTGTAGGATATATAATTATCGCTATTAATACAATTCATTAAGAGGAAAAAATAACAACTTACTTTTAATGAGTCTCCCAGACATAAATTTGTTTCAGTCTACAAACTCATTTATATCTTTGTGGTATATCCAAATTAAATTAGCATTCTCTGACGTTCTCAGAAGTGCTCTTTCTTTGTAAAGTAATAAACATAGCACATAGATGAAAACAATTTCTTTAGTCAAGTTTTATAGTACTTGCATGAAATTATTAATACTTCTGGCAAACTTTTAAAAATTATTATTCTTTTTTTTCGATTGGGTAAACTCAAACATCATTATATAATGATATCATGAAAAGTCACTTGTCTAAAGAATTAACATGATACATATAAAATATTACAGAATTATTTGTATCCAAACTATTGCAGATATCACCACATAAATGTAGAGGTAATGTATAATGGATAACATGGGAAACTCTAGAGTAAACCGCTTGGATTGGAATTCTGGCTCAGGCATTTTCTAGATATGGTCATGAAGCTTAAACCCTTTATGCTTTAGTTTTCTCACTTGTAAAAGTAAGAATAAAAAGAGTACTTTCCAAATGAGTGATATGGCAATTAAATATTGTAATATAGGTAAAATGCTCCTTAAAGTCATATTATTTTAATTATTAAATAAGATATATTTTCTTGAGTGTGTATATATATGAAATATATGAAAATATGATATGCATTTTATCTTTGCCCCCAATTCCTGACACAGAGATTCTAAATATCTTGCAATTTCCTGGATGATAGGAACATCTTTTGTTTTAATGAGACAACTGTTAGTGGGCTCCTGGATAGCTTCAGAATGGGAACAGGTCACAGGAAAGACCAAGTCATGATTAAAGCTTGGAACTTTCAGCCTCAACCCCATTCTCCAGAGAGGAGAGAGGGGCCAGAAACTGAGTTAATAATCAATCATGTCTATGTGATAAAACCTCCATAAAGATCCCTGAACTACAAGGTTGCAGAGCTTCCAGATCGGTGCACAGTTGAGGGTAGTGCCCCCTAACTCCACAAGGACCTTTCCAGACTTTGCCTTATGCACCTCTTCATCTGGCTATTTATCTGTATCCTTTATCATATCCTTTATAATATACTGGTAAACGTAAGTAAATGTTTACCTCAGTTCTGTGAGTTGTTACAGCAGATGTTGAACCTGCTGAGGGGACTATTTGGAGCCCCAATTTATACGTGGTTGGGCAGAAGTACAGGCAATAGCCTGGGACTTAGGACTGGTATCAGAAGTGGGGGGATGATCTTGCAGGACTGAGTTCTTAACTTGTGGGTTCTGTGATAATTCCAGTAGTTAGTGTCATGACTGAATTATAGGACACCCAGCTGGTGCCTGGAGAGTGGGAGATTGGTTGGTGTTGGGGAAAAAACCCCACACATTTGGCAATGGAAATAGCGTGAGGGTAGAGGAGACTAGTTTTTATTTTAACATTTACAAGGCAAAGTATGTTCTTCTACAAAATAATACCTACTACCATAATTTGCTGGTCTTTTTTTTTTGCGGTACGCGGGCCTGTCACAGTTGTGGTCTCTCCCGTTGCGGAGCACAGGCTCCAGACGCGCAGGCTCAGCGGCCATGGCTCAGGGGCCCAGCCGCTCCGCAGCATGTGGGATCTTCCCAGACCGGGACACGAACCCGTGTCCCCTGCATCGGCAGGCGGACTCTCAACCACTGCGCCACCAGGGAAGCCCTGCTGGTCATTTTTATTAGTAGTTTTTATATTTAATCTTTAAAATTCATTTGAATTTCTGTGCTTTCTCATGCCAACTTTTGTTTTTTTTTTTTTTTTTTTTAGCTGTGCCACGCAGCTTCTGGGATCTTAGTTCCCTGACCAGGGAACAAACCCGTTCCCCTGCAGTGGAAGCATGGAGTCTTAACCACTGGACCGCCAGGGAAGTCCCTCATGCCTACTTTTTTAAACCTCTTTTTTTGTCTTTATGTACATCTTATTCTTCTTGTAAACTCTTCTCCAAACACTTTTGGTTTTGCACTGTGCAGTTTATTGGGTTTCAGTATCTGCTGTTTAATATACAAACTGAAAAAGGCATATGTTCTGAGAAGGAAAATATAAGATAAGGTGGAACAGAAAATACAAAGCGTGTGTATAATTTGTTGGTTGTAAATTTGAAGGTATGATACTATGTAGGGTAGGGTGAGCATATTTCAACTAATAAAGCCACTATTTCAAAATGTTGAGAACTGGATAGGTAGCATTTATAACCCAATCAGATGGTATTGTGAACTTGTAGTAGTGTGTAATTTTAATGACTTATCCAATCAGAGATTAAGATGGTGTACTTGATTACATTTTGTTTCAAGATGTATAGGAACCCTGCTAATTTCTTGTTTTGTTTTTTTGGCTTTTTTTTTTTTTTTGTCTTGAAAGGGGTAACAGAACTTTGTTGTTTTATAATTCTCACCTGTTTTTGATGAGTACTTAGTGTCAAGAACTAGGAGGGGTCTGACAATTTTACCTTATGGGCAGACTAATAATTTAGCTTGCCACAGTTTTCTTTTTTTTTTTTTCTTTGCAGTACGCGGGCCTCTCACTGTTGTGGCCTCTTCCATTGTGAAGCACAGGCTCCGGACGCACAGGCTCAGCGGTCATGGCTCACGGGCCCAGCCGCTCCACAGCATGTGGGATCCTCCCCAACCGGGACACGAACCCGTGTCCCCTGCATCGGCAGGCGGACTCCCAACCACTGCACCACCAGGGAAGCCCTAGCCACAGTTTTTTATAGTTACTAGCAGAAGACATGAGACTCCTGGGCCAAAGTCAAAATGTTTTATTACTCATGGCATAGAGGCAGTATGAGCTTAGTGTTCACATCTGTTCCACTTGTCCCTCACATCTTACCAGGGTGACATGGAAGAGCCCATACAGGATGCTGCACACTCAGTGGATTGTACACTCAGCTGAAGAAACTTAAGCTTTAAAGAGTGATGCCAGCCAAAATGTCCAACCACTGCCCCAGGGAAGGGAGCCATTATCATTAATATTATAAACAGTAACAACAAGAGCAACAAGAACAAAACTTCCCTTTTCCTCAGAGGGACACACTATGGCTATCTTCTATCTGCTGTAATAAATTCTTGATAAAATAGTCAGAACAAAGACTGTCAGTACTACTCAGAAGGTGTGTAAAATATTAGAAATCCATAGAGAATTGTGTCTTAGTTATATAAAGAATTGTTACTGGTCAATGGAGAAGAGATAAAATATTAAACAAATGTTGCTGGGAACACTTGTTCTGAATATGGAAAATAATCAATAGGACGTCTAGCTCATGTAATAGATTTACAAAACAATCTCTGTGGATTAAAGACTTAAATATGTAAAGCAACATTTTAAAATGTTCCAAAAAATAAATGAGAATGTCTTGTAACTCTAGGTTGGGATGGAATTTAAAAACAATGCACTAAAATCAGTTATATAAGAGCTAAACTTAACTACATTTACAAAATTTCATGTATATGTGTTTTAAAAATCTTAAGACATCATTTAAAAACTGGAAAAAATATTGGAAAAACATGAAATTTATAAAGACATATGGAGAGATTTATAAGTCAATAATAAAATGAAAAATAATATAATAGAAAATTAGCACAACTCTTGAACTGGCATTTCAGGAAGAAATAAACACAAATGACTAATTAACATGTCAGAAGATTCTGACATTCAATAGCTATCAGGGAAAGTACACTAAAATTAATTTGCAACACTATTTTAGATATACTTGGGACAACAGAATAAAAAATAAATAAATATGTTTTCAAAGATATGTAGCCACAGGCCTTATACATATGCTTGCAGAATAGGAATTTTTCTTTTTTTTTTCCAGACTTGAAAATAATTTTCATTACACAAATAAAATTGAAGTTATATACATAAAACAATGCAGAAATCCTACTTCTAGATATACATTCTAATTACTCAAACAGAAAGATGCTCATGACAGCACTTTTTAGTAATAGCAAAACCAGTGCATAACACAAATATTTGTCACCATGGGAGACATGATGAGAATGAAGAAGCAAAGTGTGATGTAGTCAAAAGAAATATATAGTAGTAAAAAAGAATGAACAACAGCTCCATTCATCAACATAAAGTAATGTGTTAACATAATATTAAGCAAATCCATAGTTACAGAATACATACTGTTTCCATTTATGTAACGTTTCAATCCTACAAAGCTAAGCAGTATATTATTCAGAAATACTACTCTAAAATAATGATTAAAATCAAACAATAAATTAAAAATGGGATACAACTATAAAAACATCATAGATGAAAGTTATAAATCAAATTATGAAATACGTGAACAATGAAAACCTAGACGAAATGTATGCCTTACTAGACTTATAGGTATATTTCCAAAATTAGCACAAGAATAGGGACACTTAATAGACCGAAAACTTACTAAAGAATTTGAAATGATATACAGCCTTTAATAGCTTCTCAAATAAATATTTAAATATCTTTTTATTCTTGAAACAATTTCCAATTTAGGGAGTTAATTGCATTTTAGACATTCAATGTTTAATGATAAAAAGGATACTTGTTATGTTCACAAGTGTCAGGAAACAAGCATTTTTCTTTTGTTGGCAGAACATATATTTCACAAAATTTCTGGAAGGGTAGTTGATTAATGTATCAAAACCATCAATGTTTGCACCAAAATTTTCCTTTTATAAATCCATACACCAAGGAAGTAATTATATTAAAAATTGTAACTTATAAGCTCTGACATGTATTGTACTGTTTTGTACAGTACCAAAATCTAGAAACACACAAAAAATTTGTTAATAAATATGGATGCAGCCTTAAAAGAGAAAAGTTTTCATCCTTTTAAAAATGTATACAGGGCTTCCTTGGTGGCCCAGTGGTTGAGAGTTCGCCTGCCGACGCAGGGGACACAGATTCGTGCCCCGGTCCGGGAAGATCTCACATGCCGCAGAGTGGCTGGGCCCGTGAGCCGTGGCCGCTGAGCCTGCGCGTCCGGAGCCTGTGCTCCACAACGGGAGAGGCCACAACAGTGAGAGGACTGCTTACCGCAAAAAAAAAAAAAAAAAAAAAAAAAGAGTAGATTTCTCTCCCCACTCTCCACTCCAGAGAAGCTCTGTTTTTGAATCCTCTGACCAGAAAGAGGTCCTTGCCTGCTGCACAGTTCTTCAATTTGGGCACCTTCAGGTCAAAGTTTGGAGATAAAGGAAGAATACACCAAACAAAATAGGAAGCTCACTGCTGTACTGGTAGTTATTCACATTTTTATTTCTCTGCCCAATCTGTCTGATATTATTCACTTTCCAGAGTCCTTGTATTCTCTCCAGAAATTGTAGCTGTACATTGTCTCCTACATACAAACCTTCAAGTTGCAAACTTTCAAAGATGTGAATGTACGTTCCATCTCCCTCCTAATATCTCCCTCCTCCTCTCCTTCCTCCAGTCAGTAACTCTTCTTGCCTGTTCAATCGATGTCATTCACTGTATGCCAGCTGCTGTATTATACTACTGTGTTTTTCAAGGTACTGTAGTGTAAGATTAGAAATGTTTTCTTTATTTTTTGTTTGTTTGTTTTTTATATATTATTTGCATGAAAAGTATTACAAATCTATTACAGTACAGTACGATATAGCTGATTGTGTTAGTTGGGTACCTAGACTAACTTTGTTGGACTTAACGAACAAATTGGACTTACGAACGTGCTCTCAGAATGGAACTCATTCGTATGCAGGGGACTTACTGTAATCTGTGGGAGTAATTGACATTAGTGGTTCTACTCCTTGTCGGATAGCACGGGAAAGTAATTGGTGCATTTTTGAAAACTATAAAAAAATTCCCCTATTGCAAGACACTACCTACAAGGACATAGTTACAATAAACATACAATTATATGATGGGTGTGGGTATAAATTGAAGCCATGCAAGGTATGCAATACACAGTGTGCATAGGCCCCTATGAGATAGCTACCTGTTTCCTGATGTTGGTCCTTCTATTTCTGTACTCCATATAGCGTCTTCAACTTCTACATTTTCTATCCATTGCCCTTTATCCTTGCTTTCATAGATATTTTTTTGTCTAGTGTGAACTGCTTGCTCACTAATTTGTTCTTTACTCAATCTTTTCTGCAATTTATTATCTTTGTTGTGTTCTTTATTTTATTTATAAACTTCATTCTTTTTCTTCCATATGGTTCTTGTTATGACTTCCATTTTCTGCTTCATATTACTAATTACCTTGTTGAAAGATATTTATTATAGTTATTTTAATTTCTAGATTTTTCTGTTCTATTTATTCCAGTTCATGTTGCACCTATAACTTATTCAGTATCTTTCTTTATAGCAGTTGAAATTGTGAGATATTTAGTTATTTTGGCAAACAAGCTGAATGTCTGACAGTATCAGCTTTCCTGTATGGTAAAGTGTAATGGAAAAGCTAAAGGCCATATGAAAGTTTGGGTCCTTCTCAATGGGTTTAGGAAGAGGGCATATAAAACTGCTAATGATCACATCACTTCACCAGGCAACAGTTCTACTAATGAGTCACCCTTAAAGACTTACAAGGGAACTCGAGTTGGAAAACATACTCTCTATCTCCATAGTTTTATGTGCCATTGAGGGGGATTTGAAGTCAGAACAGTTGTGAATGCCTGACATCTGAGAGTCAGTTGCACCTCTTTTTACAGCTCCTCACCCAAACAAGGTATTGTGCCAACCCAGCAATATCACAATTCACAACTGAGCAGCCTGGGCTGTTGCTGGTCATTTCTGTTGTGATAGATCAGTCAAAGACTTTCCCAAATAATTTAAATGGGTGACAACTGTAGAACTTAAATCTTTCCCCCAGTGTATTCTCTTACCAAGGCAATGCCACCTTCTCTTCCATGAGTTTCTGCAATTTCTGTATTTTTTCCACAGCTGATTTTGGAGAATACAGACAGCAGCACATTCCATTTGCCACCTTGTCTGGAAACTTTAAACTCTTTTACAATATTACCTATTTTTAATCCCTATGTAACTTGATTCCTCCAAATGATTGTTTAGGAATCCTGCCTTTCAATCCTTATATCACTAGGAACATATGTAGAAATCTCCCTTTGCATTAGAATTATTTGTATTATTTCCATGCTCCCAATAGATAGTTTTCCAGATTACTTTTGCATTTTCTTTTGTTTTCAGATATTTTGCACACTGTTTTCATCAATAAATATTTTAGAAATCATTCTATCCTGATTATTTAAAAGATAAAATATTCTATTACTTAAAATTGAGGAGGTGTTAAAGTATTACTGAGAGGAATTCAAATACATAACTATTTCCTATTCTTTACCACAAATATACATATTTATGGAGGAAGACTAAGCTAGAAAGCTGTTGAAAAAGAAAGCAAATGTGAAAAAATTATCTAATGCATATCCCAGAGGATTATCCTCATTATTATGCAAATAATAGATTCTACTAATGAAATGTTCAGAGTACTAGATGATGCAAAATAATAGATCCTCTGCCTAGTTATAACCTTTCATTAAACAATGCTGAATTAGAGGTAACATACTCACAGCACATCTTACATTTCCCTAACAGATCAAAATAATATGCTTTATTATAATGATGCCATAAAGAATCATGATAATATACTTTCCCCACAGGTAGAAGTTATAACTAACTCAAGTATAGGATAGTATTACATATAATACAATCCTAAAGTTCAACATGGTTGGTAAATGCAGTTTTCTGATTAATTATATATTTTAACAATGAATAACTATTCATTTAACACCTACACTGTGTGTGTGCAGAATATATGATAAGAATATAGTACAAGACAAAATACTAACTAAATACTTAAGAGTTTAAAATGCATTTGAACAGACAATATACTTTTTCCTGAAAACAACAGAAGAGATGTACAACACCTGTTATAATTTGAAGAATAAATAGCAAGTGTAAAAAGTGTTATTATTTAGATACTGTATCAAGACAAGAGGATTTGAATACAAACAATATATAAATGTCCTCAAAAAGCTTCAATTTTAAAAGTATTTTGGTTATTACAACATAGATAAATAATAATTCTGAATTTGTAAGCTTATTGTTTCCTAAGTTTTAATTTTGTATTTTAGGTTTACTGCAGTTTGAATATATTTAAACAATTTTTACAAAATGTAATATGATTACAACCACTAATTACCTATTTCTCATATACATACTAGCACATATATGTAAACATAAATATACACACACATATATATGTGTATGTTTCTATGTAGATAGATGCATATTTCTTAATATGTTGATAAATGAAATATTGTTTAAGAAGGAGTCTGACAGAAACATTTACAGAGAGGGAGAAATTCACATGACTGCACAAAGGAATGCTCATATAGTTGAAACAAAAATAAATATGCCAAAAAACCAAGTTGTGTAAGGAAATTGCTTAGCCTTATAGGTGTAAGAAAAAAAAATCACAACATAAAATTGGATGCAATTTGCCAAAGACATCAAATGAAATGGGATAAAAAAGTTCTTAAATATATAGAAACAAGATGACTATAACAGAAAATGCAACCTTTGCTATCCATGGAGACAAAACTTTGAAATTCTATGACATAAAGAATCAATCAACCATTAACATAAATTTGTTGTACGTTTATTACTAGTAAGAAAATCAGAAAACAAAAAGGAATGTCTGACCCTTAATATTTTTCCCCACTCTGCAGTAGGGTGTAAATATTCAGATGCAAGATCATAAAGTCTCTTAGCTTTCTCCACTCCCACTCCATAAGCACTACTGGGCTTCTTTCTCTGAAGAGAAACTACAGAGTGATGTATAAATAGCTATCTGTTACCTTCTCTGAAGAGAAGATAGGTTCATATATTATTTTACCTTTGACCAGCTCTGTGACATTGGACAGGTGAGTTATGCTCTGAAACCTGTTTCTCCAGCTTCCAATATTTTTCACAGTATTAATTTGATACTGTATTTTACTTTAGTCGCACAACTTTCCTGTAAGAGGGAAACAGGGTATAGATACTAATAAGGAAGTCACCTCTGCCAGGTCTTGTTGATACCATTTATGAATATCCTGGTAACACCTTTTCACTGATGTCCATCCATTCCAGCTTTTTTTTTTTTTTTTCAGTACATGGGCCTCTCACTATTGTGGCCTCTCCCGTTGTGGAGCACAGGCTCCGGACGCACAGACTCAGTGGCCATGGCTCACGGGCCCAGCCACTCCGCGGCATGTGGGATCCTCCCGGACCGGGGCACAAACCCGTGTCCCCTGCATCGGCAGGCGGACTCTCAACCACTGCGCCACCAGGGAGCCCAATTCCAGCTTTAAATAAGGCAATGGAAGCCCAAAATTTAGTTAAATTGGTTGGTGAAGTATACTAAATGTAGGGTGACTCCATATTTGTGTTATATTTCATTGAAAACATGCCTAAAAAGAGCTACATGCACTATAGGCTCTAAAAGGATTTTTAGTGAAACTATTTTAGTGTTGTCACTTTGGTTGGTGGCCAATGACAGCTCAGCAGAAAGACATATCCAAGAAACGAACACTATACTATAATCAAAATTGAATCTCCCATCTGATGAATAGGGCACTTCCTGAGGGTAGAGCAATTTGTCTAGTTCATCTTTCTGGAATGATTATCTCCCTACAGAGTTTTCAATCCCTATGTAAAGGCTATCCCATTTATCTGATAAACAAACATGTTGCATGTTTTGTGACTGTCAGGGATATTTATATTGTTTCTGACTTTTCAATGTAATATGTAATGGGGAAATGAACATCTCCTCTTCTAAAGCTTTTCACTTACATTGGTTTATTATTTTGGGATCACTTCCCAGAAGTGGTATTACTTTTTCAAATAATATGAATATGTTTATTGTTTCAGATACTTCTTGGTGAACTGCTTTAAAAAAGTGGTGTGTATAAATTTACAGTTCTTCTAAAATATACAAATTGAGCCAATTTCATTGCATATGTACCATAACTGCAATATTAAAAAAAAATAAAAAATGAGAGAAACTCCACAGCAAAATGCAATATAGCTCATGAAAATAAATTTGTTATGTATAATACAGATGATTTCTACAAAAATGTACAATAACAATATTATCTGAAAAGAAGGAAAAATGTGACCATACTTATAAACTGAAAATGTACTGGAGTTTTTAATCAAAAGATTACAGCAAGAAAGGCACTTAGCTCGGAACATTGTAAGAAGAATCACTTCAAGTCATTTCAAACATTATTCTCATGCTGTATAATTTGATGCATATCATACAACTTTAAAAAATAAAACAATTGGTGACACTAAAATTACAAGTACTGTTACTAGAAATAATTAGTATCCATTATACCTAATACCAATAACCACAAAAAATTAGAGTAAAATTCCATTCACAATGTTAACATAAACTACAAATTATTATGACATTTGGCTATATACAAAGAACAAGCAGTTAGAGTTTATAGTAGAAGTTAGCATAACATATTTAGGGATAACTAATAAAAATAACAACTCTTTTTATGGTGATAGTGGGGATGCAGAGCTTGGACACAATTAAGTGAAAAACAACATGTAAAAGCAGTAAGAAAGCACTAAATAGAAAATCAATGTGGGACAACTGGTCTTACTGGGTATTAAAAGTTATAAAACATCAAAAATGGTATTGGTATATAAATAGAAAGACCAAAGTGAATAATAAAGAAAATCTAGAAGAGTAAATTAATGTAGGAAGATATGGTATCTCAATTCTTTGGTGAAAATAGATAACTTTCAATAATGTTGGAGTAATTTTGTAGCCATCTGGAAAAACTATATATTTGGAAACTTATTCATACTAGCATATATACTAGCATAAGTTCCAAATGTATCAAGGATTTACATGTGTAATAACATAAAAATCACAAAAATGTAAAAAGTTTTTGAATACTACTTTTATATGAAATATGCTGTAAATCAAACATAAGAAAATAATTAAAAATATATTGTAAAAACAGCAGACATAGCTGCATATCTTAAAAACATAAGTAAAAGTAAAATATAAATGAAAACTAGAAATAAACATTTTAAATTTCTATCAAAATCTGTAATATATAAAACTCATGATGTATAAAGATTTTTGATGATAATTGATAGGAAAAGAACAGCAGTCCTATAGAAAAATGGCTCTGAACTCACATTATACAGATGTAGACTTGAAAATAATATTTAAACATAGTAAAATATAATCCATCTTATTTTTATTAAGGGAAAACAAAGAAATTTTACAATGATACCACTTTTATTAACAACATTGCCAAAATTTAAAAGTTTAATAAAATTATCTTGGCAAAGATAT
Organism: Globicephala melas; assembly: GCF_963455315.2. Taxonomy (NCBI): domain Eukaryota; kingdom Metazoa; phylum Chordata; class Mammalia; order Artiodactyla; family Delphinidae; genus Globicephala; species Globicephala melas. Next base: position 22,286,386 of record NC_083325.1, read on the forward strand.
AGAGAAACAGGCACACAAAATATTGGTTGTGGCTTTAGAACTTGTTAGTATACTTATCCAAATTTCAAATATGTATAGACATTGACCTAATAATCTAATTTTTATTGTTTAAGCTTATGATATACTTGAACAGCTGTTTGTCATTATTTATTAAGCTTATATATCATTGAAAAGGACTTAAAAAAGTGATATATTCAGCAATAGAGGGTAGTTAAACACATCATGAAATAGACATACAATAGAACACTAGCTACACAAATGTCAAAAAAAATATAAAAGATGTTTTTGAATATAATCTAGATCTAAATCTAAAAATCTGAATTTATTGAAAATTAGGGAGGAATGTTAGTAAATAATAAATGAGAATGAAATTGAGCATTAGCATTCAAAATTGCAAGCACATACATAATTCACAAATGAAAAACGAAATTTAAACTTTGTTTAACCAAGTTATCCAGAGATTTGTGCATGTGTAGATATAGCTTAAAATTATAAAAATTATGTCATAATGGCACTAGGACAATATAGGTTAATAGGGTGTAAAAGAAAGTCTAAAAGTTATCCAAAGTGTACATATTGGGAATACAATTAATGTAGCTTTCCAAATTTTGTATTAAAGGCAAGTTATTCCAGAATGTACAGGATTTATTTGATAAACTGATAATTTACCCTTATCTCATATCCCAAATAAATTTTAAGTGAATTAAAGTTTTCAATGAAAATACTTAAAGTTTTGATATAAAGAATATAAGTTAATATTTAGATACATGAGATTTATAAAAATGTTACCAAAAGCAAGTAAATAACATTTTTGAATAGAGATAATAATAATAATATAAAGCTGATATTTATTGATATTTGCCTGCTAAATATTTTCCCCATGTTATCTTACTAATACATGAAGTATGTGGGTCCATAAATTTCCTAACAAATCAAATTAAAATTCAAACATTAAAATACTTAAATTATAAAAGTTAATATAATATCGTGAAAAGAAAGAACAATGCTATTTAATTCAAAAATCATTTTATTTATATTGTCACATGAGGCTTGAACAGCAAACAAATGGAGTAAAAATTGTCACTGTTTCTTTTCCTTCATTCTGTTTTCTGCATCTGTCTGATCCTTTCCCTCACTGAACTCATGGTTAGAAGTGCTGACAACTTACTTGGCTACTTGTTTCATTTTTAAGGAGGGTAGTTAACCTTTATTTTTTCCCAAACTTCCAACAAAATCCCATGGTCAAATTGAATCTTCTTATGCCCTATGCTCAACACTGAAATTATCATCATGGCCTGACAATGGTCATGCTAATACGTTTAGACCTGAGCCGCGTGCCCCATCATAGAAGTGAATAGATGGTGATGGGCAAAACAGGTGCTGTATAACCAAGAATAAAGGTGAATTGAGTCTAGTGGGGGAAAAAGAAAAAAAATGCTCACTTTAAGTATATGTGACAACTATTGTATAAACATCCTCAGCATATTAAGAATTTCCCCAAATCACTAAGATATAGAGAAACTTCCCAAGAAAGGCATAAGTTAAGGAAACAATATGTAAGTTAACACTGAAGGAAATTTAAAAGGCCAATAGAGGTTAAAAAAAAAAACAATTTTAATTGTGATGAATGGGATGGCTAATTAAATCATAATGAGTCAGAAATTTAGATCTATTAATTGGTCCATAATACTTTGGCTGTTTTAAATATAATTTTCTTTGTGCCAAGAGTAAGGCATCGCTATTCTTCACAGCTGGTAGAAATGTAAAATAGTAAATGTAAAAAACCTACCTTTATATGTCTGCCTATACATCTTTCTCAGCATATGCACGTATGGGTAAGTAGAATAATAAATTTGACAATGCGTATGAAGACCTAAAAACTGTCTTCCTCATGTTTTTAATATAGCCATTTTACTACTGAATATTTATGCTTAAGGTAAAAATCATAAATGTGAGCAAAATTGCATGAACAGCAGTCTACACTGATCTGTTTTACATTTATAATCTTTTAAACAAAAATATTCCTATTTAACTTATGGTATTAGATGGAAAGTAATAAACATTACAAGTTGTATAACAAGAGATGATTAAAAAGAGAAATGTTCATAATGCACTGCTAGATAAAAAGTATAGCTCTCTATAGAAAACGTGAAAAATAATGATAATAAAAATCAAACCTACTACTTCATCACCCTGAACATACCGGAAACAAGGTGTGATGTAGTGACATATGTACAGTGTACATGTACACATGCAGGCCTTATGTGTGAGGACCTACTTATTTTTTAGTGTTTTCTGTACCAAGTCTAAAATATATATGTAAAATTGGAAATCATTATAAATTTATTTTTCCTTAATAATCTGTGCAAAAAAATTCTTACACTTTCATGAAATAATTATTAATGAGAGATTAAAAATTGTCATGTATCTGTGACTGGAAATTTCATTCTATCCACTAGCTATTTTTAGATTTTTTTGATCAGTTTCATAGCTTTAATTCTACCTTAAAAGTACGGAATCTTCATCATTCAAAGAAGTAAAACTAGGTTGTATATTGTCAGGACAGAAATAACACATCTATTAATCTGAGCAACATATTTTTAAGTTTGTAGACTAGAACCCAATGAAGTTTAGGGGTAGTTGTATCACAGTACTGGTTTATATGGAAATTACTCTGAATATGAGCAATTGTGCAAGATTTGCACATTTCATTTTAGACATAGTGATGGTGATGGTTATAGATTTCTTTTTAATGAGAGGGGAAAAGAAATATGATGATTATGAAATTTATCTTTTTTCTTTTACTGTAAAAACAGTAGAAATGTTTTCTCCAACTCAACCTTAGAAAGATACTTAGGTAGTGATGCAGATACCAAAATCAATTCTACAAAAGAAGTCCTGTTAAGAATGTCAGCAGTCTAACTTGTTTGCTTGCTTGAAGGCCATTGGAATTCTCAGGGTTTATCTTTACTATTCCATATATAAGGTCAGGTTAGCAGCCTTATTAAATCCAAGCACAAATACAATGGTAGATCTGATTCTTATTCTTCTCCCTGTGAATGTTATGAGTGTCACACACTGATAGGATTGAAGCTGTGTTGGGGCCAGTTAGCTGACTCATACACAGACAAAGGATAAAAAACAACAAAAAAATGTCTAGGTTGACAACTGTGATATACTGTACAGATCTCCAGTGATGAGAACAAAAAAGGGGGCTCAATTCTGTGTTCTAATACTAATATTTTGGTGACCTCTTAGCAAGATACTTAACCATTAAATGTTTATTAAATTGTATACTTTTATTATTTATTTATTTAACATATTTATTGGAGTATAATTGCTTTACAATGGTGTGTTAGTTTCTGCTTTATAACAAAGTGAATCAGCTATACATATATCCCCATATCCCCTCCCTCTTGCTTCTCCCTCCCACCCTCCGTATCCCATTCCTCTAGGTAGTCACAAAGCACCGAGCTGACTTCAGAATCTCTCTTGTTTTCTCTCTCTCTTCCTATCTTTATCCATCTCTACCTCTCTCTCTATGTCCATATGTGTGTGTGCTATATGTGTGTTTTATATATGTGAATATATATTCAAATCTCGGTCAGTTGTATTCATTTAGAACTAGCAAATGGAAATTGGAATTACTATACATTAAATGCAATGTAAAATTTCAGATTTAAAGACTAGTATCTATTCCTTTTACATATTTCATTTTGTATCATGAAGGCATGATTCATGACTAGTTTCTCTTCTTTTATGGCATATTGCTATAATGAGTTTTCATAATAATGCTTCTTGCTCACAATATTAAAATAGGCAAAACGTTCTATTGAATGAGCATATTAGGAGAAATAAAGTGCCTTAGCCTGGTTTAAAAGATAAAGATATATCTATCACTGGCATGAAGAAGAATACTCTGACAAAATATTCTTTCTCATTGTAGTAAGAGTTTTAACTCAATAATACAAATGAGTTCAGTTCATCAATTCTTTAAAATTTTACTTTGTAAGGAATTTTGAATTAAATTAGAAAATTCCAGTAACTTCCCCTTATTATTAGAGAAAGAAGGATTCCATATATAATTGGACAGAGATGAATATAATTTATTTTTAGTTTTCCTCTTTGTGCCAACATTAGGCAAGCCACCAAATTTATATTGATTACAGGGGGTTATAATATTCTTATTCATCATCTTATTCATGACTGCCTCTGAGGTATCAATACAGAGAGTGTTAAAATTGGAACATTTTTTAATGCATCATCTGAAAACATGGGCAGGGGGGAATAAATAGAGATATGCAATTAATTGTTTCCCAAAAGCAAAAGTGCTAAAGGTAAGATCCAGAGATAAACAGTTGAAGTTGGTTAAAGGAAATGTTATCACCATATTGGTGAAGAAGCAAAAGTGAGCCAGCTGATAAAACTTTCAAGAAATGAGGTTGAAATAACCCCAAATTCCTGGGAAGACTAAAATTAAAAGAAGCATGAGCTTTGAATGAACTGGAAGATTAGGGTATAAAAAATGCAGTGAATATGGAGGTAACAATAAGAAGTGAGGAGAAATTTTACTCCACTTCCAGGTCTAAGGACTATTGGAAATATTAGAAAATAATCTATTGGAAATATTGGACATTAAAAAAAAAAGACACAGAAAACAAATTTCACTATAGAGCACTTTTCAGAGAAGCCCTTGAAAAAACAAGAGGTTGTACTGATGATTAAAAATTCCCACCAGAGGTGCAGTTTTTTTCTAATTGATACTGGGAAAAATAGGAAGATACGAAATTATAGTTTTATTTGAAGTATAGACTAAGAGGTGATATTCTTTGCTTTTCCAGAAAGTTTTATAACATTTTTTGTCATCATATTTAAATTATACAAGAAAAAAATGAAGTATTTTGAAGCTACAGTCTTATCAGTGGAGTATCTCTTTGCACCGCTGTATCCATTGAATTGATCGAACCTGTATTTGCTTTACCCATTTTCTAAGCTTTCATTTAAGGTTGTGATCATAAACACAGACCTGGTGCCTGCAGTGACCTTTAATTCCACTCTGCAAATGCAGAAAAGTTGCTTTCTGTTTTGCTGTCATTATTACTTACTGGAAAAGTCAGGCCAGTGAACCCTCTCCTGCCACTTGAACAAATGTGGCTCTAAAAGAGTATGAGTGTTTGTCCTCACCTTACACACATGAGAAAGAGAACAGGAGAACAGGGAATGTTTGTGATATTGCAGCTGACAACAGTCATGAATCTACTGAAGTAGAACAAGGACAGCAAATCTTATGGTTTTAAGTTTATCATAATACAAGTTGTGTTATTTGTGACATTATGCTATATATTCATGGATAATAGGTGAGTTGTGCACAGTACGACAAAAATTTCACTCTCAGTTTCACTTTCTTTAGCAATTTAGAGTAAATGATTAATGTAGAGAATGATCTAACAAGATATTTAGAAAATCCTAAAAATATGGGTAGTTTGTTAACCATCACAAACTACAATCCAAATCGGGAATGCCTGAGATCAAAGGATTATCTGGGAAAATATATTCAGATTGATATTGTGACATGAAAGCTCTAGAACACATGGCTTCCATCTGTTTATATTTCCTCTTGATGATCCTAAGGAAGACTCACCGTCCAAATTTGGTAATCTCTTGAATAAAGTGCCTGGCCCATCAATCATGAGCATTGATGATTCTGGACAGGCATCATATGCTGGGAAACACAAACACTGGTGAGTTTAGGTAATTGCATTTCTTTAATATTATATTGATTATGAATTCAAAAAGAAATTAAAAAGTAAGCGTACTTAGATATAAAACACATTCCTAGTCTTTTGTGAATAATTTAGAAAAGTCATTAAATTACAAAAGGAAGAGAGAGACACCAATATTTAACATTTAGTATCTTTTACAGATTTGAAAATATAAGAAAAAAGTGTGCTGTATTAAGAAACAAATGCAAGTTTCCTTGACATTTTTGTCTTAATTTTCAGGGAGAAAAATAATATACCCAACTCAAAATAACCTTTTTAAAGGAAACAGGCATTATTATTTTTATCTATAATGATGTTTGGTTTAAAAAATATATAGCTATAATGTATAAACTTGGGAATTTTTTGTTAACTTATTCAAGAAAGTAAAAGTCACATCTATGTTTCTTTTTATTCTAGTTTTATTAATTCACAGTAAATAAATAATTTTTACCAGTCTGTTAAGTACATTGTTCAGTCTAAGTTTCATTATATTCCATTATTAACCAATTATGAATACTAAAAATGAACAGTTATTTAATGGAGCCTATATAAACAAGATTAAATGTAAAGCTGTTACTTGCATTTTGACTTGTATTTATCCAAAATGCTCTGAGAAATTCAGTAAGTGGATACTGAAGTATATGTTACTTTTTAATAGTCTGAATACAGGTTAGTATAGAGGAAATAAGGAAGGTCATTTGGCTTTACTGACAGTTTTAAATATAAACCAAATAGTAATTCTATAAGTGGTATGTCCATAGATTTCTACTAAATTGCCAGCCAATTTATTATTTGGACATTTGTCTTCCCAGTGTGTTCAAAATTTTGTTTCAGAATAAGAAATATGTATCAATCCCCCATGTATCTTTAAATAAATGGAGACCTAAAACCAGTTTGAATTCCTTTGGTTCATTTTTCAGTTGCAAGTTGTCAAGGAGCATCCCCTCTTCCCAAAGCTCATATTGTGTGCAGTTGTAAATTGCTATTCTATTTTGACAGGCTGCTGTTCTGAAGGATACGGCTATTTATTTCAACAGGGAATTTTTTCTGGCTACTAAACTTTCTAGTCTTGAAATGAATTTTCTATTACATAACTGACCTTTCAACTATCTAACCCCTAAACACATAAAAAAATTTCCCTTCTATTTATCAACATTGTTCTTACTGTAACATTTGTTTTGCTTCTCTCTATGTATGCATTTTCCAAGAGTATGACAAGGGTAGTTGAAGGAATTAATGGTGGGGAATAAGCTATATGTGTGAATTTATGATCCATAAAAAAATATTTCAAAATGATTATATTTCCCCTGCACTAGTAAGAATATTATCTCAACAATTCTAGTAGTGCCTTTTTTTTCTCACTCCTTGTACATCACTTAACTATACAAATATATTGATTTGCTAAAACACTTTGGCTTAGAGATTCTAGAATTTTTTTCCTCTTTTCATTTTGCTGTTAAAAATTAAATATCAAAAGCCAGTATGATGAGACAATAGTTATCAGTAAACACAAATTAATTCTCAATCTAAGCATACTTGGCATTTTCTAAATGCTGACACCATATCTTATAGTGTTGCTGAAAGCTAAAGATAATGCAAAACTAAACTCTGTAACAAAAACTACTCTTTTCTTTTGGTGGGGGGGGGGGGCAAGGGCATTTCCACTCCAAGAATCATCCCTCTATTGATTCCTTGTTAGTTTCCCACTACTACCTATTTTTATAGGTCAACAACAACAAAAAAATTATCTGATCACACAAACACATATTCTCTTCATAGAATTAAAAGAGAAACTTTAAATAAAATCTCTCATATTTTTAAACTGAATGTCCTCACTCTAGCATTGATTTTGATGGACAGAACAGTTGAACAGGAAAAGCTGTGGTTCAGAGAGATACACACACAACAGTGACATTAAAATGTATTATTATTTGTATTAATGTTGAACACTGTGACAAAGTGATCTTGGCATTCATTCAAAGGAACTCTTCAGGCCTATTCTTTTCAACTCATTCAAGTCATAGATATACCTCTTGAACAAAATTGGCTAGATATTTTCCAAGAACTTGGGCATCTTCCATGACATTTCCCTTCCTGGATCCAGAATAGTCAGTTCTTCTGAGAGTTTCATCATATCAAAATTTTGTTACAACAGGAAAAACACAACAAAATCCAACAAACAAAACAAAGTGAACACCAACAATTCCTTCCTGAAAGCCAGTTTAAAATAAATAATTTATAGATATCTTCAAGATGAAACTGCCTATGGAAAAAAAAAAAAAGAAATAGTGTGTAAAGACCACAGTGGTGGCCCAATTTTAATGTTGAACAGTTGTTACATTTTCTCATAAATTGAGGTACATATGGGTAACCTTGTGTCTTTTGCTTTGGTAAGAAATTATACATTTCTTAAAGTGGGATAGAAAATAATATGAACATTTCTTGGATAGGTATTTTCAGGTGTATAAAAAATTATTAGACTTTAAAATCACATTACATAAACTTTTATTTTCCCAGTTGACAACTAACAAGAATCATTCCAATTTTTTCTATAATATTTCAACTTCCTATGCAATTTTGGCCTTAAAATATCATACATTATACATATAATTTTTGAACATACATTTTTTATAAATAATGAGTCTAGATCATTTAAAGAGCTTGTTTCATGAAAATATTGTTCCATGTGGTAAAGAAAATAATTACAAAGATAACTATTATGGTCTTTGTTCTCTACAGATTAAAATGTCAATGGACAGAAAAAATAAAGGAGATTTACTTACTTCCTTATAAAGGGAAGAAGTTTTCCTACTGATAGATGTCAGGGACATGTAGAGGGGCAGGAAGTGGAATCTGGGTGGGAAGAATTTGAGATATACATTTGCCAAAAATCTGTATTGTAATGAATGAGGAAACAATTCAAAAGGAATACAATTAAGAAATGCAATTAGGAAAAAGATAATATTTGCAGGCATAAAACTTTTAAAAGAATAAATAACATACATATTTGTGATACGATTCTTTTATCACTAATTCCTTTGGATTGTTCACATGTACTATCTGAACCCAGAAAACAATTCACTAATTTGGCAAAATGTAATATCAACATACGAAGCTCAATAACTATCACATCATAAATAATAAAAAGTTAAAAGACATAATGGAAAAGAAGAGCTTACTTACCATGGTCACAAAACATAAAATAATTAGAAATAAACATCATGAAATTGGGTGAACTAACCCAATCAGATATTAAAACATAGACCATCTAAATTTTAAAATTATACTACTGGTAGATACACGATCAAGTAGAACAGAAATAGAAAGTCCAAAGGACACTAAAGAAATATGAAACTTTAATATGATAATAAGGTTCGTGTTCCAAATTGCTGGGATCACAATAAGCTTATTAATAGATGATAATGGTACAATTAGTCAACCCTTTAGGATAAAATTGCATCATTTGTTAAAATACACCAGTAACACCTTAATGTTTAAGATCTAAATGTAGAAATGAGCAATATAAACATACTAGAAAAAAATATGACAGAATTCCTTTAAAATCTGCATATTCATAAATATTTTCCAACTATGTCTCAAAATTCAGATGCAATAATAAAAACAGTTAACAAATATGATAGACAAAATTTTATAATAATTCCATTGCAAAACACAGTTAGCAATATCAAAGGCAATGGCCAAATGGATAAAAATATTTACAGTATATAACACCACAGAATGAAAGGGCCTGTAACCTTAATTTTTAAAAAATCTCAAAAAAACATTGAGGGAAAAAAGCTGAAAACTCAATGTAATAGTAAATAACAGATGCAAAATTAATTTTTTAAATGCTCAAAAAAGATATAAAATAGTTCTTATATATATAGAAATATATTTAAATTCACTTATACCTGAAATGCAAATTAAAGCTATACTTAGTCACAGTGTCTCATCTATTAAATTGACAGATGCCAAAGACATGACAACATATGCTGTTGGTTAAGCTGTGGGGAAAAGAAGTATCATTTTATTATTGCTGCTGGGACTGTGAAATGGCATAACCCCTGTGAAGGCAATATCTACCAAAACTGCATATGTATTTACCATTTGATCCATAAATCCCACTTTCTAGAATTTACACTGTAATTTTAAAATATGTGTTAAGTGTAAAAAACACAGATGCCACTTAATAAGTCTAAAATACTATTTCTGGGGCAAGAAATAACAGGAAAGATGAATATATGAATATACCTGCTTAATTTTCAGGAAAGTAATTAGTTACCTATAAAGGTCGGGAGTGAGAAGAATCGTAGGAAAAAAAGAAAGAATGAGATTTTATATAGTGAGATAAATCAATATTATTTACCTTATTAATGGAAATTTGAACCTTGACCAACAACTTCTTATTTTCCCCACATCCCAAATCTTGGCAAACACCATTCTACTACTCTCCATTTTTATGAGTTTGCTTTTTGCAGATTCCACACATAAATGACATCATATAGTATTTGCCTTTCTCTGTCTGATATTACACTTAGCAAAATGCACTCAAGGTCCATCCATGTTGTCACAAGTGGCAGAATTTTTTTTCTCATGACTGTATAATATTCCATTGTGCATATATATACTTTATTCATTCATACATTGATTGACAATTAGGTTATTTCCTTATATTGGCTACTCTGAATAATGAAGAAATAAACATGAGATTGCAGATATTTCTTCAAGACCTTGTTTTTATTTCCTTTAAATATATATCCCACTACTGGGCATATACCCTGAGAAAACCATAATTCAAAAAGAGTCATGTACCAAAATGTTCATTGCAGCTCTATTTACAATAGCCAGGACATAGAAGCAACCTAAGTGTCCATCAACAGATGAATGGATAAAGAAGATGTGACACATATATTCAGTGGAATATTACGCAGCCATAAAAAGAAATGAAATTGAGCTATTTGTAATGAGGTGGATAGACCTAGAGTCTGTCATACAGAGTGAAGTAAGTCAGAAAGAGAGAGACAAATACTGTATGCTAACACACATATATGGAATTTAAGAAAAAAAATGTCATGAAGAACCTAGGGATAAGACAGGAATAGAGACACAGACCTACTAGAGAATGGATTTGAGGATATGGGGATGGGGAAGGGTAAGCTGTGACAAAGTGAGAGAGAGGCATGGACATATATACACTACCAAACGTAAGGTAGATAGCTAGTGGGAGGCAGCTGCATAGCACAGGGAGCTCAGCTCGGTGCTTTGTGACCGCCTGGAGGGGTGGGATAGGGAGGGTGGGAGGGAGGGAGATGCAAGAGGGAAGAGATATGGGAACATATGTATATGTATAACTGATTCACTTTGTTATAAAGCAGGAACTAACACACCATTGTAAAGCAATTATACTACAATAAATAAATAAATAAATAAATAAATAAATATATACACACACACACAGAAGTGGGATTGTGGATCATATGATAATTCTAGTCATAATAATTTGAGAAACTTCGGTAATGTTTTCCAGAGTAAATGTACCAATTTACATTCTCAGCAACAGTGCACAATGGCTCTTTTCTCCACATCCGTGCAAACACTTACCTTTTGTCTTTTTGAAGATATTATATATATATAATAATATCTTTATATTATTATATATATAATATTATTATATATAGTTATTCTAAAAGGTGCCTGGTGGTATTTCATTGTGATTTCATTTGCATTTCCCTGATAGTTACTCATGTTAAGCCTATTTTCATGTTGATACAGTTTGGAAAAATGTCTACTTGGTTTCTCTGTCATTTTCTTAATTTTTTTAATTTTATATTGGAGTATAGTTGATTAACAAAGTTGTGATACTTTCAGGTGTAGAGCAAAGTGATTCAGTTATACATATACATATATCTATTATTTTTCAAAGTATTTTGCCACTTAGGTCGTTATATAATATTGAGCAGAGTCCCTGTGCTATACAGTAGGTCCCTGCTGGTTATCCATTTTATTTTATTTTATTTTTTTCACATCTTTATTGGAGTATAATTGCTTTTAATTGTTGTGGTAGTTTCTGCTGTATAACAAAGTGAATCAGCTATATGTATATGTATATCCCCTTATCCCCTCCCTCTTGCATCTGCCTTCCACCCTCCCTATCCCACCCCTCTAGTTGGTCACAAAGCACCAAGCTGATCTCCCTGTGCTATGCAGCTGCTTGCCACTAGCTATCTATTTTATATTTGGTACTGTATATATGTCAATGTCATTCACTCACTTCGTCCCAGCTTACCCTTTGCCCTCCCCGTGTCCTCAAGTCCGTTCTCTACATCTGCGTCTTCATTCCTTTCCTGCCCTTAGGTTCTCCAGAACCATATTTCTTATTTAGACCCCATATATATGTGTTAGCATATGATATTTGTTTTTCTCTATCTGACTTACTTCACTCTGTATGACAGACTCTAGGTCCATCCACCTAACCACAAATAACTCAATTTCATTTCTTTTTATGACTAATATTCCATTGTATTTATGGACCACATCTTTATTCATTCCTCTGTCGATGGACACTTAGGTTCTTTCCATGTCCTAGCTATTTTAAATAGAGCTGCAATGAACATTGTGGTACATGACTCTTTTAGAATTTTGGTTTTCTCAGGGTATATGCCCAGTAGTGGAATTGCTGGGTCATATGGTAGTTCTATTTTTAGTATTTTAAGGAACCTCCATACTGTTCTCCATAGTGGCTGTATTAATTTACATTCTTACCAACAGGACAAGAGGGTTCGTTTTTCTCCACACCCTGTCCAGCATTTATTGTTTGTAGATATTTTAATGATGGCCATTCCAGCCAGTGTGAGGAGACACCTCATTGTACTTTTGATTTGCGTTTCTCTAATGATTAGTGATGTTGAACATTCTTTCATGTGTTGGTTGGCAAGCTGTATATTTCTTTGGAGAAATGTCTATTTAGGTCTTCTGCCCATTTTTGTATTGGGCTGTCCATTTTTTGATATTGAGCTGCATGAGCTGCTTGTACATTTTGGAGATTAATCCTTTTCCAGGTGCTTCATTTGCAAATATTTTCTCCCATTCTGAGGGTTGTCTTTTCATCTTGTTTATGGTTTCCTTTGCTGTGCAAAAGCTTTTAAGTTTCATTAGGTCTGATTTGTTTATATTTGTTTTAATTTCCATTTCTCTAGGAGGTGGGTCAAAAAGTTTCTTGCTGTGATTTATATCATGCCTATGTTTTCCTCTAAGAGTTTTATGATGTCTGGCCTTTAATTTAGGTCTTTAAACCATTTGGAGTTTATTTTTGTATACAGTGTTAGGGAGTGTTCTAATTTCATTCTTTTACATGTAGCTGTCCAGTTTTCCCAGCACCAATTATTGAAGAGGCTGTCTTTTCTCCATTGTATATTCTTGGCTCCTTTATCAAAAATAAGGTGACCATATGTGCATAGGTTTATCTCTGGGTTTTCTATCCTGTTCCATTGATCTATATTTCTGTTTTTGTGCCAGTACCATACTGTCATAATTACCATAGCTTTGTAGTATAGTCTGAAGTCAGGGAGCCTGATTCCTCTAGCTCCGTTTTTCTTTCTCAATATTGCCTTTGTTCTTCAGGATCTTTTGTGTTTCCATACACATTTTGAAATTTTTCATTCTAGCTCTGTGAGAAATGCCATTGATAGTTTGATAGAGATTGCATTGAATATATAGATTGCTTTGGGTAGTATAATTTTTTTCACAATGTTAAATCTTCCAATCCAAGAACATGGTATATCTCTCCATCTGATTGTATCCTCTTTATCTTCTTCCATCAGTGTCTAATAGTTTTCTTAATACAGGTCTTTTGTCTCCTAGGTAGGTTTATTACTAGGTATTTTATTCTTTTTGTTGCAAAGGTAAAAGGGGGTGTTTCCTTAATTTCTCTTTCAGATTTTTCAGCATTAGTGTATAGGAATGCAAGAGATTACTGTGCATTAATTTTGTATCCTGCTACATTACCAAATTCATTGTTTACCTCTAGTAGTTTTCTGGTAGCATCTTTAGGATTCTCTATTGTAGTATCATGTCATCTGCAAACAGTGACAATTTTACTTCTTTTCTGATTTAGATTCCTTTGATTTCATTTTCTTCTCTGACTGCTGTGGCTAAAACTTCCAAAATTATGTTGAATTATACTGGTGAGAGTGGGCAACCTTGTCTTGTTCCTGATCTTAGTGGAAATGGCTTCCATTTTTCATCATTGGGAAAGATGTTGGCTGTGGGTTTGTCATATATGGCCATATTATGTTGAGGTAAGTTCCCTCTATGCCTACTTTCTGGAAATTTTTTAATCATAAATTGGTGTTGAATTTTGTCAAAGGCTTTTTCTGCATCTATTGAGATTATCATATGGTTTTTATCCTTCAATTTGTTAATATGGTGTATCATATTAATTGATTTGTGTATATTGAAGAATCTTTGCATTCCTGGGATAGAACCCACTTGATCATGCTGTATGATCCTTTTAATGTGCTGTTGGATTCTTTTTGCTAGTGTTTTGTCGAGGATGTTTGAATCTACGTTCATCAGTGTTATTGGCCTATAGTTTTCTTTTATTGTGATATATTTGGTTTTAGTATCAGGGTCATGGTGGCCTCGTAGAGTGAGTTTGGGAGTGTTCCTCCCTCTTATATTTTTTTTGAAGACTTTGAAAAGGATAGGGGTTAGCTCTTTTCTAAATGTTTGATAGAATTTGCCTGTGAGGTCATCTGGTCCTGGGCTTTTCTTTTTTGGAAGATTTTTAATCAGAGTTTCAATTTTGGTGCTTGTGACTGGTCTGTTTATTTTTTTCTATTTCTTCCTGGTTCAGTCTCAGAAGGTTGTGCTTTTCTAAGAAATTGTCCATTCTTCCAGATTGTCTGTTGTTTTGGCATATGATTGCTTGTAGTAATTTCTTATGATCCTTTGTATTTCTACAGTGTCAGTTGTTACTTGTCCTTTTTCATTACTTTTTGTTTTTTTTTTTTTTGGTGGTACATGGGCCTCTCACTCTTATGGCCTCTCCCGTTGTGGAGCACAGGCTCTGGACGCGCAGGCTCAGCAGCCATGGCTCACGGGACTAGCTGCTCCACTGCTTGTGGGATCTTCCTGGACCAGGGCATGAACCCGTGTTCCCTGCATCGGCAGGCAGACTCTCAACCACTGCATCACCAGGGAAGCCCTCCATTTTCATTTCTAATTGTTGATTGAGTCTTCTCCCTTTTTTTCTTGATGAGTCTGGCTAATGGTTTATCAATTTTGTTTGTCTTCTCAAAGAACCAGCTTTTAGTTTTTTTCATCTTTGTTATTGTTTCCTACATTTCTTTTTCATTTATTTCTGATCTGATCTTTATGATTTCTTTCCTTGTGCAGTTTGAGTATTTTCTTGTTTCTTGAGGTGGGATTGTACTGCTATAAATTTCTCTCTTAGAACTGCTTTTGCTGCATCCCAAATGTTTTGGGTCATTGTGTTTTCATTGTCATTTGTTTCTAGGTATTTTTTGATTTCCTCTTCAATTTCTTCAGTGATCTTTTGGTTATTTAGTAGTGTATTGTTTAGCCTCCATGTGTTTGTATTTTTTACAGTTTTTTCCTGTAATTGATATCTAGTCTCATAACACTGTGGTAGGAAAATATACGTGATGCCATTTCAATTTTCTTAAATTTGCCAAGGCTTGATTTGTGACCCAAATATTATCTATCCTGGAGAATGTTCCATGAGCCCTTGAGAAGAAAGTCTATTCTGCAGTTTTTTGGTGAAATGTTTATAAATATCAGTTAGTCTATCTTGCTTAAGTGTTATTTAAAGCTTCTGTTCCTTATTTATTTTTATTTTGGATAATCTGTCCATTGGTGAAAGTCAGTGTTAAAGTCCCCTACTATGATTGTGTTACTATCAATTTTCCCTTTTATGGCTGCTGGCATTTGCCTTATATATCGTGGTGCTCCTATGTTTGGTGTATAAATATTTACAATTGTTATATCTTCTTCTTGGATTGATCCCTTGATCATTATGTTGTGTCCTTCTTTGTCTTTCATAATAGTCTTATTTTAAAGTCTATTTTGTCTGATATGGGAATTGCTACTCCAGCTTTCTTTTCATTTCCATTTGCATGGAATATCTTTTTCCATCCACTCACTTTCAGTCTGTATGTGTCCTGAGGTCTAATGTGGTTCTCTTGTAGACAGAATACTTACAGGTCTTGTTGTTGTATCCATTAAGTCAATCTATCTCTTTTGGTTGGAGCATTAAATCATTTACATTTAAGGTAGTTATTTATATGTATGTTCCTATTACCATTTTCATAGTTGTTTTGAGTTTGTTATTGTAGGTCTTTACCTTTTCTTGTGTTTCCTGCCTAGAGAAGTTCCATTAGCATTTGTTGTAAAGCTGGTTTGGTGTTGCTGTATTCTCTTAACTTTTGCTTGTCTGTAAAGGTTTTAATTTCTCTGTTTAATCTGAATGATATCCTTGCTGGGTACAGTAATCTTGGTTGCAGTTTTTTCCCTTTCATCACTGTAACTGTGTCCTGCCACTTCCTTCTGACTTGCAGAGTTTCTGCTAAAAGATCAGCTGTTAACCTTATGGGAATTCCCTTGTATGTTAATTGTTGCTTTTCCTTTGCTGCTTTTATTTTTTTTTGCTTTATATTTATTTTTTGATAATTTGATTAACATGTGCTTGGCATATTTCTCCTTGGATTTATCCTGTATGGACTCTCTGTGTTTCCTGGACTTGTTTATTTCCTTTCCCATATTAGGGAAGCTTTCAACTATAAACTCTTCAAATATTTTCTCAGTCCCTTTTCCTTTTTTTTCTCTTCTTCTTCTGGGGCCCCTATAATTTGAATGTTGGTGTATTTTATGTTGTCCTGGAGGTCTCTGAGACTGTCCTCAATTCTTTTCATTCTTTTCTTTTAATTCTCCTCTGCAGTAGTTATTTCCAATATTTTATCTTCCAGGTCACTTATCCATTCTTCTGCCTCAGTTATTCTGCTATTGATTCCTTCTAGAGTATTTTAAATTTCATTTATTGTGTTATTCATCATTATTTGTTTGCTCTTTAGTTCTTTTATGTCCTTGTTAAATGTTTCTTGTATTTTCTCCATTCTATTTCCAAGATTGATCATGTTTACTATAATTTATCTATATATATTTTTTCAGGTAGACCCTCTTATTTCTTCCTCATTTGTTTGGTCTGTTGGGTTTTACCTTGCTTCTTCATCTGCTGTGCAATTCTCTGTCTTCTCATTTTGCTTAAGTTACCGTGTTTGGGGTCTCCTTTTTGCAGGCTGATGATTAATAGTTCCTGTTGTTTTTGGTGTCTGCCTCCAACGGGTAAGGTTGTTTCAATGTGTTGTGTAGGCTTCCTGGTGGAGAGGACTGGTTCCTGTGCTCTGGTGTATGAGGCTGGATCTTGTCTTTCTCGTGGGTAAGACCGCATCTGGTGGTTGTTTTTTGGTGTCTGTGACATTATTATTATTTTAGGCAGCCTCTCTGCTAATGGGTGGATTTGTGCTCCTGTCTTGCTAGTTGTTTGGCATATGGTATCCAGCACTGTAGCTTGCTTGTCATTGAGTGGAGCTGGGTCTACACGTTGAGATGGAGATCTTTGATATAACTTTTGCCATTTGATATTACATGGAGCCAGGAGGTCTTTGGTGGGCCAATGTCCTGAAGTCAGCTCTCTCACCTCAGAGGCTCAGGCCTGACACCTGGCTGGAGCAGTAAGACCCTGTCAACCACATGGCTCAGTAGAAAAGAGAGAAAAAAGCAGAAAGAAAAATAAAATAAAGTTATTAAAATAAAAATATATTATTAAAAATAAAAAAATAAAAGTAATAAAAAAGAAGAAAGCTACCCAACCAAAAAAAAAAAAAAAAAAACAGACAAAATCACACAAAGAAGCATACACACTCACAAAAAGAGAAAATGGAATATATATATATATATATATATATAGAGAGAGAGAGAGAGAGAGAGAGAGAGCAACCAAATTAATAAACAAATCTACAAAGGAAAATAAGCGCTAAATACTAAACTAAGGTAAACATAAAACCAGAAACAAATTAGATGCAGAAAGCAAACACCAATTCTACAGTTGTTCCCAAAGTTCACTGCCTGAATTTTGGGATGATTGTTTGTTTATTCAGGTATTCCACAGATGCAGGGTAGATCAATTTGATTGTGGAGATTTAATCCTCTGCTCCTGAGACTGCATGGAGAGATTTCCCTTTCTCTTCCTTGTTCATACAGCTCTGGGGGTTTAGCTTTGGATTTGGCCCCACCTCTGCATGTAGGTTGCCTGAGGGCGTCTGTTCCCCACCCAGAGAGAACAAGGTTAAGTAGCAGCTGATTACGGTGCTCTGGCTCACTCAGGCCAGGGGGAGGGTGGGGTACAGAATGCAGTGTGAGCCTATGGCAGCAGAGGTCCCATGACATTTCAACAGCCTGAGGCATGCTGTGTGTTCTCCAGGAGAGTTGTCCCTGTTTTACAGGACCCGGGTAGTGGCAGGCTGTACAGGCTCCCAGGGCGGGAGGTGTGGATAGTGACCTGTGCTTGCTCACAGGCTTCTTGGGGGCTACAGCAGCAGCCTTAGAGTTTCATGCCCGTCTCTGGTGTCTGCCCTGATAGCCGAGGCTTGCCTCCATCTCTAGAGCTTGTTTAGGCAGTGATCTGAATCCTCTCTCCTCGCCCACCCTGAAACAATGGTGTCTGGCCTCTTAGGCACCTCCAGACTTTTGCCCGGACTCCCTTCCAGCTAGCTGTAATGCACTAGCCCCCTTCAGGCTATGTTCACACAGCCAACTGCAGTCCTCTCCCTGAGATCTGAACTCCAAAGCCTGAGCCTCAGCTCCCAGCCCACACCCATCGTGTCAGGTGAGCAGACAAGCCTCTCAGGCTGGTGAGTGCTGGCTGGCACCAATCCTCTGTGTGGAAATCTCTCCACTTTGCCCTCTGCACCCCTGTTACTGCACTCTCCTCTGCAGCTCCGAAGCTTCCCCCACCCCCCTGTCTCTACAAGTGAAGGAGCTTCCTAGTGTGTGGAAACTTCTCCTCCTTCACAGCTGCCTCCCAGAGGTGCAGGTCCCATCCCTATTGTTTTGTCTCTGTATTTTCTTTTGCCCTACCCATGTACGTAGGGAGTTTCTTGCCTTTTGGGAAGTGTGAGGTCTTCTGCCATCATTCAGTTTGTATTCTGTAGGAGTTGTTCCTCATGTAGATGTATTTCTGACATATTTGTGGGGAGGAAGGTGATCTCCACATCTTACTCCTCTGTCATCTTGAAGTTCCTCTGGTTATCCATTTTAAATGTAGCAGTGCCTCTGTCCATTTTTAATTGTATTGTTTTGTTTGTTTGTTTGTTTTGCTATTGAGTCATATGAGTCATTTATATATTTTGGATATTAACCACTTACCAGATGTATGATTTTAAAATATTTCTCCCATTCTATATGTTGCCTTTCTCTTTTGCTGTTTATGATAATATTAAATATAGAAACTTCTAAAAAACTCCACCAAAAAGTTTTCAGAATTAATCAACAAATACAGTAAAGTTCCAAGATACAAAACCAATATACAGAAATCAGTTGTGTTTCTATACAAAAACAATGAAACATCTGAAAAAGAAAACAGTCACATTCACAATAGCATCAAATATAATAAAACACTTAGGAATAAATTTAAACAAGGAGGTAAAAGATCTGTGGACTGAAAACTACAAGCCTTTGGAGCTAGTTACTCTACCAGTTTCACTGGAGTACTCGCATATTTTTAAAATTTTAGATTTTAGAACATTTTATCTATCTGAAATTAAATTTAGATCAGCTAGAATGATTTAATATTGAACATGAACAGAAAGTAATGAACCTAAGTACACATAATATTCACAATATTCACACAGAAGAAAATTTAAGAAGGATATTAATACTACTTACATTTGAATATCATTCTAACTGTATGTTTTCAATAAGATATATACTAAGGACAAAAGACTGCACAGGACTATTGAACTCTGCTAAGTAGCTTTACTGTTATAGTGGTACATTTGATTATCTTTATATATATTATGTTGCACAATAAAATAAATTAAGGCAGCAACTCCTTAGGACTCAAAATTCTCACCATATAAGTAAAATATAGTGGAAAAAAGCTCTGTTTTCTTGGCTAATATTCAGAAGCATTAACATCAACTTGTGATTTTTTCATACTATGTATTCCCTTCTCACCACTAAACCAGATTAAACCCAGTGATATTCTACTAGTAATGTATAAAGCTAGGGCCCAAATGTTGATTTCTAAATTCCATTCCACATAACTGAGGCACTCTTACCATCTCTTATTAAATATCATCCCCTTCTAACAGGTTGACTGCAGATCTAGATAGAATAAGTAAAATAAAATTTTATCCCAAACAATTTCTTTGGGAAAAAAATGTCCTCAGAGACTAATTGGAATATTTAAAATAGCAATTTGTGTATCAAAGGAAATAGTGATGATGATGGATTGTAACACTGAGTAAAGGAAAAGTACCCATAAGCTCCACATGGATAATCTAAATAAACATGAAAGAAAGAAAGGGAGGAATTTTTTTTTAGGAGACAAACAACAGCTAATAAATGGAAAAATTTCACTTGGTGACTTGTATATCCACCAATGCTCCATAACTAAATGGCACCATCAACAGGACAAACTGAAAGGATATTACCCTGTTGTGATAAATACACATTACTTTTGTTGTATTACTGTCAAAACATTTTAACTTGGATCCAATCCTGAGGCAACTATCAGACAACCAAATATATACGTATTTAAAATAACTGGTGTATACTTGTTGCCAATTAAAAAAAAAAAACAGCCTAAGTTAGAAAAAAAAAGAAAAAGACTTATCTAAATTAAATTTAGACTAAAGGACAAAACAAAAAAATTCAGTGTATGATCCTTAATTATATCTTAGAGTAAGAAAAAAATTCAGGAGTTGTTTATTGGGACAATTGGAAAGTTGCATGTATCAATGCTAAACGATTGAGAGAAATGCAAATATTATCTTTATTTAGAAGGTTGTTCTTGCTCTAAGGAGACACATGTTGAGTGTTTGTTGGTAAAGCATTGTGATTTCTTTAATATACTCTGAAATGGATTAGCTAAAAAATAATGTCTATGTATGTATGTCTAGATGTGAATATGTATGTATGCATGTACATCTGTGTGTATATATTTATGTATGAAGGATGAGTGAAAGCAAATATATCAAAATGTAAATAACGTATGGATATGGCTGAAGAGGATATGGGCATATTTTGGTTTGACATATTGCAAAATGTAAAGCTCGTAGACAAATTTTAATAGAGTTATTGTGACCATAAAGCAATCCAAGCCAATTCAGGTATGTGGCCCCTGTGACGTGAATCACTGTGTAGCACACATATGCCAGACAAGGTCTGAAAGTTCCTTCAAATACTTTCTTCGCATCAAAAGTGATACAGAAATGCAAGTGTGGCCTGGGGCTTTGATTGGTGCAGGTAGAGCTCGACTGCATATCATCTACTCTCTCCACTTCAGAGGGCCATTGGAGCTTTGCCTGGGAAGCATGAACTAGGGACATGGAGCGATCACTATGTTTTATATACTGGCCACAGTGTCCATATAAATGGGATTCTGTTTTATAGCCTACATATCAAGAGAGCAAAATTTTGTTAGTTCTTTGCTAGTTGGGAAGGAAAACAGAAATCAGAAAAGATGTTGCAAGCCCTTATTTTTTCAATCTCTACTCAGACTATCAGAGGACATTTAGGAGCAAATTACAATACATTATAGTAGAAAATGCACCTTAGGTTTTTACAGCAGCCTCCACAAAAAGTATAGGTAACTGTCAACTATTTAAATTTTAAAATCTATAATTGTAAATAAGGAAGCCTGGAAATAAGGAAGGAATAAAGAAAAAATGGAAGCAACTAAATTGCTCCTATTTAAAGAAGAAATCAAAAAATGGAAAGACAAATATTTAGAAATGTAAAATAATGAGAATATTTTGTGCCTGACAAATTTAATTTTAAATAGCAGGCTATGTGTCCTTACATTTTTAATAAAGAATATACAGATGCCATTGGAAATAAGCAAGACAAAGTAAAGCATCTGGAAGAATTTTTTTTAATTAAACTAAAAACAGCAAAATTTTTTAAGGTTTTTAAAATAATAAAAATCTCCCCAAAATTAAACAGTGCTAGGAAAAGATGAACAAAAATAATTTAGTTACAGATGGGATTAAGTGAAAATTATTACATAAATTGAATGTAATCTCATTTTTAAAAGTTCATAAAAATTATGATTATCAGTGTACTTATATATGTATATTGTTAATGACCAATATTTATTCAAGTAGAAAATCTAATTAAACCCACAATCTGGTTTAAGTAGTAAATTGTTTCATTGAATTACAATTAAATATTACCCAACTGGACACTTGGTAATTGCTTTTAATCAAAATTTTGTATGTAGTCTCATGAGTCTGTAAACAGAGCCTTTATTATTTCAATAAATAACAAAATAACATTTTTAAATATTTCAGAATATGGACATAGAAGCGTAAGTCATAATAATTTTTAGGGGAGTTGAGGAAGATGGCGGAAGGGGGAGTTGAGGAAGATGGCAGAAGAGTAAGATGCGGAGATCACCTTCCTCCCCACAGATACATCAGAAATACATGTACACGTGGAACTGCTCCTATAGAACACCCACTGAACGCTGGCAGAAGACCTCAGACATCCCAAAAGGCAAGAAAGTCCCCATGTACCTGGGTAGGGCAAAAGAAAAAAGAATAAACAGAGACAAAAGAATAGGGACGGGACCTACACCAGTGGGAGGGAGCTGTGAAGGAGGAAAGGTTTCCACACACTAGGAAGCCGCTTCATGGGGGGAAACTGTGGGTGGTGGAGGGGGGAAGCTTCGGAGCCTTGGAGGAGAGCACAGAACAGGGGTGCGGAGGGCAAAGCGGAGAGATTCCCACACAGAGGATCAGTGCCGACCAGCACTCACCAACCCAAGAGGCTTGTCTGCTCACCCGCCGGGAAAGACGGTGATTGGGAGCTGAAGCTGGGGATTGCAGGGAGAGGACTGGGGTTGGTGGCATGAACATAGCCTGAAGGGGTTAGTGCGCCACCTATAGCCAGGCGGGAGTCTGGGAAAAAGTCTGGACATGCCAAAGAGGCAAGAGACTGTTTCTTCACTCTTTGTTTCCTGGTGTGCTAGGAGAGGAGATTAAAAACGCCTCTTAAAGGAGCTCCAGAAATGGGCGTGAGCCACGGCTATCAGTGTGGAACCCGGAGACAGAAATGAGACGCTAAGACTGCTGCTGCTGCTGCCACCAAGAAACCTGTGTGTGAGCACAGGTCACTATCCACACCTCCGTTCCTGGGAGCTTCTGCAGCCTGCCACTGCCAGGTTCCCGTCATCCAGGGACAACTTACCCAGGAGAGCACACAGAGTGCCTCAGGCTGCTGCAACGTCACACTGGCCTATGCCACCGCAGGCTCACCCCACATCGGTACCCCTCCCTTCCCCCGGCCTGAATGAGCCTGAGCCCATGAATCAGCTGCTCCTTTAACCCCGTACTGTCGGAGTGAAGAACAGGCCC
This sequence comes from Globicephala melas, assembly GCF_963455315.2. NCBI lineage: Eukaryota > Metazoa > Chordata > Mammalia > Artiodactyla > Delphinidae > Globicephala > Globicephala melas. The sequence continues at coordinate 22,309,805 of NC_083325.1, forward strand.
TGAGGGGACCTACACGCAGAGGCAGGGCCAAATCCAAAGCTGAACCCCAGGAGCTATGCGAACAAAGAAGGGAAAGGGAAATTTCTCCAAGCAGCTGCAGGAGCAGCAGATTAAATCTCCACAATCAACTTGATGTACCCTGCATCTGTGGAATACCTGAATAGACAACGAATCATCCCAAATTGAGGATGTGGACTTTGGGAGCAAGATTTATTATTTTTTCCCCTTCTCCCCTTTTTGTGACTGTGTATGCTTCTGTGTGAGATTCTGTCTTTATAGCTTTGCTTTCACCATTTGTCCTAGGATTTTGCCCATCTGTTATTTTTTTGTTGTTGTTGTTGTTTCTTCTTACTTTAAAAAAAAACCTTAATAATTATTTTTATATTAATAACAATATTTTATCTTTTATATTATCCTCTTTCTCTCTCTCTCTTTCTTTCTTTCTTTCTTTCTTTCTTTCTTTCTTTCTTTCTTTCTTTCTTTCTTTCTTTCTTTCTTTTTCTTTCTTTCTTTCATTTTTTCTGCCTTTTATTTTGAGCTGTGTGGCTGAAAGGCTCTTGGTGCTCCAGCCAGGAGTCAGTGCTGTGCCTCTGAGGTGGGAGAGCCAACTTCAGGACACTGGTCCACAAGAGACCTCCCAGCTCCACATAATATCAAACGGTGAAAATATCCCAAAGATCTCCATCTCAACACCAACACCCAGCTTCACTCAATGACCAGCAAGCTATAGTGCTGGACACCCTATGCCAAACAACTAGCTAGACAGGAACACAACCCCACCCACTAGCAGAGAGGCTGCCTACAATCATAAAAAGGCCACAGACACCCGCAAAGACACCACCATATGTGGACCTCCCCCAAGAAAGACAAGATCCAGGCTTATCACACCAGAACACAGGCACTAGTCCCCTCCACCAGGAAGACTACATAACCCACTGAACCAACCTTAGCCACTGGGGAAAGACACCAAAAAAAAAACCAGGAAGTATGAACTTGCAGCCTGCAAAAAGGAGACCACAAACACAGTAAGATAAGCAAAATAAGAAGACAGAAAAACACACAGAAGATGAAGGAGAAAGTAAAAACCCAACAAACCCAACAAATGAAGAGGAAATAGGCAGTCTACCTGAAAAAGAATTCAGAATAATGATAGTAAAGACATACAAAATCTTGGAAATTGAACAGAGAAAATGCAAGAAACATTTAACAAGGACCTAGAAGAACTAAAGAGGAAATAAGCAATGATGAACAACACAATAAATGAAATTAAAAATACTCTAGAAGGGATCATTAGCAGAATAACTGAGGCAGAAGAATGGATAAGTGACCTAGAAGATAAAATAGTGGAAATAACTACTGCAGAAAAGAAAAAAGAATGAAAAGAATTGAGGACAGTCTCAGAGACCTCTGGGACAACATTAAAAGCAACAACATTCGAATTATAGGTGTCCCAGAATAAGAAGAGAAAAAGAAATGGACTGAGAAAATATTTGAAGAGACTATAGTTGAAAATTTCCCTAATATGGGAAAGGAAATAGTTAATCAAGTCCAGGAAGCACAGAGAGTCCCATACAGGATAAATACAAGGAAAACATGCCAAGACACATACGAATCAAACTTTTAAAAATTAAATACAAAGAAAACCTATTAGAAGCAGCAAGGAAAATACAACAAATAACACTCAAGGGAATCCCCATAAGGTTAACAGCTGATCTTTCAACAGAAATGCTGTAAGCCAGAAGGGAGAAGCAGGACATATTTAAAGAGATGAAAGAGAAAAACCTACAACCAAGATTACTCTATCCAGCAAGGATCTCATTCAGATTTGATGGAGAAATTAAAAACTTTAGAGACAATTAAAACTTGAGAGAGTTCAGCACCACCACACCAGCTTTAAAACAATACTAAAGGAATGTCTCTAGGCAAGAAACACAAGAGAAGGAAAAGACCAACAATAACAAACTCAAAACAATTAAGAAAATGGGTATAGGAATATACATATTGATAATTACCTTAAATATAAATGGATTAAATGTTCCCACCAAAAGACACAGACTGGCTGAATGGATATAAAAACAAGATCCATATATATGCTGTCTACAAGAGAACCACTTCAGACCTAGGGACATATACAGACTGTAAATGACGGGATGGAAAAAGATATTCCATGCAAATGGAAATCAAAGGAAAACTAGAGTAGCAATTCTCATATCTGACATATAGACTTTAAAATAAAGACTATTACAAGAGGCAAAGAAACATACTACATAATGATAAAGGGATTGATCCAAGAAGAAGATATAACAATTGTAAATAATTATGTACCCAACATAGGAGCACATCAATACATAGGCAAATGCTAACAGCCATAAAAGGTGAAATTGACAGTAACACATTCATAGTAGGGGATTTTAACACCCCACTTTCACCAATGGACAGATCATCCAAAATGAAAATAAATAAGGAAACACAAGCTTTAAATGATACAACAAACAAGATGCGCTTAATTGTTATTTATAGGACATTCCACCCAAACCCAACAGAATACATATTTTTCTGAAGTGCTCATGGAATATTCTCCAGGATAGATCATAGCTGGGGTCACAAATCAAGTCTTGGTAAATTTAAGAAAATTGAAATCGTATCAAGTATCTTTTCTGATCACAACACTATGAGACTAGATATCAATTAAAGGAAAAGATCTGTAAAAAATACAAACACGTGGAGGCTAAACAATACACTACTTAATAACCAAGAGATCACTGAAGAAATCACAGAGGAAAAAAAAAATACCTAGAAACAAATGACAATGGATACTCGATGACCCAAAACCTATGGGATGCAGGAAAAGCACTTCTAACAGGGAAGTTTATAGCAATACAATCCTACGTTAAGAAACAGGAAACATCTCAAATAAACAACCTAACCTTGCACCTAAAGCAATTAGAGAAAGAAGAACAAAACAAACCCAAAGTTAGCAGAAGGAAAGAAATCATAAAGATCAGATCAGAAACAAATGAAAAAGAAATGAAGGAAACGATAACAAAGATCAATAAAACGAAAAGCTGGTTCTTTGAGAAGATAAACAAAATTGATAAAGCATTAGCCAGACTCATCAAGAAAAAAAGGGAGAAGACTCAGATCAATAGAATTAGAAATGAAAAAGGAGAAGTAACAACTGACACTGCAGAAATACAAAAGATATTGAGAGATTACTACAAGCAACTCTAGGCCAATAAAATGGACAACCTCGAGGAAATGGACAAATTCTTAGAAATGCACAACTGCCAAGAGGGAACCAGAAGGAAATAGAAAATATGAACAGACCAATCACAAGCACTGAAGTTGAAACTGTGATTAAAAATTTTCCAACAGGGCTTCTCTGGTGGCACAGTGGTTGAGACTCTGCCTGCCAATGCAGGGGACACGGGTTTGTGCCCCAGTCCAGGAAGATCCCACATGCCACGGAGCGGCTAGTCCATGAGCCATGGCCACGGAGCCTGTGTGTACGAAGCCAGTGCTCCACAGTGGGAGAGACCACAACAGTGAGAGGCTCTCCTACCGCCAAAAAAAATAAAAATAAATCTTCCAACAAACAAAAGCCCAGGACCAGATGGTTTCACAGGTGAATTATATCAAACATTTAGAAAAGATCTAACACCTATCCTTCTCAAACTCTTCCAAAATATAGAAGAGGGAGGAACACTCTCAAATTCATTCTATAAGGCCACCATCACCCTGATAGCAATACCAGAGAAAGGTGTCAGAAAGAAAGAAAACTACAGGCCTATATCACTGATGAACATAGATCCAAAACTCCTCAACATAATACTAGCAAACAGAATGCAATAACACGTTAAAAGTATCATACACCATGATCAAGTGGGGTTTATTCTAGGAATTCAAGGATTCTTCAATATACACATATCAATCAACGTGATACACCATATTAAGAAATTGAAGGAGAAAAACCATATGATCATCTCAATAGATGCAGAGAAAGCTTTCAACAAAATTCAACACTCATTTATGATAAAAACCCTGCAGAAAGTGGCACAGAGGGAACTTTCCTCAACATAATAAAGGCTATATATGACAATCCCACAGCCAACATCATCCTCAATGGTGATAAACTGAAATTATTTCCACTAAGATCAGGATCAAGGCAAGGTTGCTCACTCTCACCACTATTATTCCACATAGTTGTGGAAGTTTTAGTCCCAGCAGGCAGAGAAGAGAAAGAAATAAAAGGAATCGAAATCAGAAAAGAAGAAGTAAAACTGTCACTGTTTGCTGATGACATGATACTCTACATAGAGAATCCTAAAGATGCTACCAGAAAACTACTAGAGCTAATCAATGAATTTGGTAAAGTAGCAGGATATAAAATCAATGCACAGGGCCTTCCCTGGTGGCACACTTGTTGAGAGTCTGCCTGCTGATGCAGGTCACAAGGGTTCATGCCCCGGTCTGGGAAGATCCCACATGCCACGGAGAGGCTAGACCCATGAGCCATGGTCACTGAGCCTGTGCGTCCAGAACCTGTGATCTGCAACAGGAGAGGCCACAACAGTGAGAGGCCCATGTACCGCAAAAAAAAAAAAAAAAAAAAAAAAAAAAAAAAAAAAAATGCACAGAAATCTCTGGCATTCCTATACACTAATGATGAAAAATCTGAAAGTGAAATTAAGAAAACAATCCCATTTACCATTGCAACAAAAAGAATAAAATATCTGGAATAAACCTACCTAAGGAGACAAAAGACCTGTATGCAGAAAATTATAAGACACTGATGAAAGAAATTAAAGATGATACAAATAGATGGAGAGATATACCATGTTCTTGCATTGGAATAATCAACATTGTGAAAATGATTCTACTACCCAAAGCAATCTACAGATTAAATGCAACCCCTATCAAACTACCAATGGCATTTTTCACAGAACTAGAACAAAAATGTCACAGTTTGTATGGAAACACAAAAGACCCCGAAAGCCAAAGCAATCTTGAGAACGAAAAATGGAGCTGGAGTAGTCAGGCTCCCTGACTTCAGAATATACTACAAAGCTACAGTAATGAAGATAGTATGGTACTGGCACAAAAACATAAATATAGATCAATGGAGCAAGATAGAAAGCCCAGAGATAAACCCACACCCATATGGTCACCTTACCTTTGATAAAGGAGGCAAGAATATACAGTGGAGAAAGACAGCCTCTTCAATAATGGTCCTGGGAAAACCAGACAGGTACATGTAATGGTATGAAATTAGAACACTCCCTAACATCATACACACAAATAAACTCAAAATGGATTAAAGACCTAAATGTAAGGCCAGACACTATCAAACTGTTAGAGGAAAACATAGGCAGAACACTCTATGACATAAATCACAGCAAGATCCTTTTTGACCCACCTCCTAGAGAAATGGAAATAAAAACAAAAATAAACAAATGGGACCTAATGAAACTTAAAAGTTTTTGCACAGCAAAGGAAACCATAAACAAGACCAAAAGACAACCCTCAGAATGGGAGAAAATATTTGCAAATGAAGCAACTGACAAAGGATTAATTTCCAATATTAGGAAGCAGTTCATGCAGCTCAGTAACAAACAAAACGAACAACAGAATCCGAAAATAGGCAGAAGACATAAACAGACATTTCTCCAAAGAAGATATACAGATTGCCAACAAACCCATGAAAGAGTGCTCAACATCATTAATCATTAGAGAACTGCAAATCAAAACTACAATGAGATATCATCTCACACCGGTCAGAATGGCCATCATCATAAAATGTAGAAACCATAACTGCTGGAGAGGGTGTGGAGAAAAGGGAACACTCTTGCACTGTTGGTGGGAATGTAAATTGATACAACCACTATGGAGAACAGTATGGAGGTTCCTTAGAAAACTAAAAATAGAACTACCATATGACCCAGCAATCCCACTACTGGGCATATACCCTGAGAAAACCATAATTCAAAAGGAGAAATGTACCAAAATGTTCATTGCAGCCCTATTTACAATAGCCAGGACATGGAAGAAACCTAAGTATACATCATCGGATGAATGGATAAAGATGTGGCACATATATACAATGGAATATTACTCAGCCATAAAAAGAAACGACATTGAGCTATTTGTAGTGAGGTGGATGGACCTAGAGTCTGTCATACAGAGTGAAGTAAGTCAGAAAGAGAAAAATAAATATCGTATGCTAACACATATATATGGAGTCTAAAAAAAAAAAAAAAAAAGAACCTAGGGGTAAAATGGGAATAAAGACACAGACCCTCTAGAGAATGGACTTGAGGATATAGGGAGTGGGAAAGGTAAGCTGTGACAAAGTGATAGAGTGGCATGGGCATATATACATTACCAAACGTAAAATAAATAGCTAGTGGGAAGCAGCCGCATGGCACAGGGAGATCAGCTAGGTGGTTTGTGACCACCTAGAGGGCTGGGATAAGTAGGGTGGGAGGGAGTGAGATGCAGGAGGGAAGAGATATGCGAACATATGTATACGTATAAGTGATTCACTTAGTTTTAAAGCAGAAACTACCACACCATTGTAAAGCAATTATACTCCAATAAAGATGTTAAAAAACAAATAGTAAATAAATAAATAAATAAATAAAAAGAGCTCTATAGTTTGGACATAAAAAAAATAATAAAAAGACTTAATATTACAGCCAATACCTCCCACAATGTTTAGGACAATCTCTTCTAGCTTTCTACATGTGATTCAATTCCTTTTGTTAATAAATAGAATCTCTGTGTGACCCTTTGAAAAAAGTATTTGTTCCAGATGAGGATATTCCTTATTGAATGAAAAAGGCAAAATATCAGAAGGAAATTTCATCAATGTTTTCTTTTTTCCATTCACAGCTTTCCTACCGGATTTCAATTGTGACAGGAAGTACAAGAATAATCTTGCTACTATGGAGAAAAAGTGTCAATGTGGAAAAAAAATTCAGCATTGGATGACCTCACTGAGCAGCTTCAGGAACTTGCAGTCCTGTTTGGAGAATCCCTCTGATCCATTTTCGATTACAGACAGCAGAATGAAACACAAAAGACAATAGCATGAAATTTACAAGTGAGTTTTTGGTGACCATCTAGTGATGATTAACCGTCATTCTTTAAGTTATTACTCCCAAAATAAAGAAAAAAGATTAAAGATTGAGAAGGAGAAATCAACATTATCTTTTATGATATGAGCATTCACCAGGTAAACAACTATCAGTTGGAAAATTACTTGCACTGGTAAATATATAAAAAATTTTAAATATAAATCTCAGCAGATGTGACTTCTTGGAAAAAGTTGGCATGAATACCAGTCCAATTTTCTTTTCTGAAAATCTAATAACTTTCCAAAGAGAATAAGTATAAGTAAAAACAAACATAGACAGTAAAAAAAAAAAAAAATTCTAAACTATAGCAAAACACTTTACAATCACTGAAACTAAAATACAGAGCCAGCAAAAGCTATATGCACTAATGAATATGTGCTAGTTATGTATGATCCATATTTAGTAACTATCACATCTGTACTATAGGTTCCTTTTGACAAGGGTGGCATGAGAGAAAAGGTTTAGGTGTGTAGGGAAAATACTAAGGGAGAAATAATAATCTTCTTTACTTAGAGAGGTTAAACTTTAGGTGCCCAATGGCCTTATATAAAATGTTTAGCAATTTTAGTGGAGGTTATTTTTTTAAGACTCATTCTCTGGTGATATTTGTAGAGAATTAATGATGTTTATAAAGAAAAGTCTTATTGTTTCTAGTAGCATAATAATGTATTTATGATCATAATTAAAAATTCTTATTATAAGTATTCTGAAAGTGTTGAAAATGAAGTGGTGGCAGTTATCAAATGACCAATAAATACAAATTATCAAAGAATTATCACAGCCTTAGGAAAATAATCTGCCGCTTGAAATATTTAGCAACTTTTGAAGATAATAAAATGTGACACGAGCAATGAATTAAATATATCTGAAGTTATTGACTTTGGTACAGTCATGGGGAGTCATTGATATGGTAACCAGTAACACCAGATGGGAGAGTGTTAGTTATGCAATGCGAGAGAAGTCGTATTCAAAAAAAGTAGACAAAAAATTTCATGATTGAAATTGTGTAAAAAGATATTATTTAAAAATGGATAAAATATAGGAGAGTATAGAATATATTTGTATATTTATACATTCTTCATATATATAAAGAACTTATTAATGTTGACATATACAGGTGTTACATTCTTTTTCTTAAATGAAAATCAGCCACAAAATGTAAATATCTATTAAGTAGTGATGCTAAATTTGGGATCAGGCAGAAAATTCTGGGGGGAAAATGTCAAAGTTTCTAAGAATATGCTCTTCAAAAATCACTGTGTCCAAACAGATACTGTCAACAATGCCTGCTTCTGCTCCTGTATCCTCTATTTCAGTTAATGTAACCATGACTTTCCCAATCAGAAGTATTCTGTTTTCTTGCTCACATACTCCCAAACAATAAGTCACTATATTCTGTCCAGCATTTCCCTTTAACATCTCTTGAATTTATCTTGCTATTTTCACTTATGTTGCCTTCCCCTTAGTACAGATCATCACATCTTACCTCAGTTACTACAACTGCATATTCACACTCTTCTCTATGAATCAATACGACTCTTCTTTAAACCTAGCTCTTCTCTGCTGATGCAGTTGACTTTCTAAGTTGCAAAATTGCTCATGTCACTCCTTAGCTAGATTGATAGTTATGATAGTTGTTTTTAAATATAACTCTTTATGTTTATACTCTATGCAACCTCCAACTGTAGTTGACATCTTAACTGACAATATATTAAACAGCCTATGGGTGAAAATTTTCAAGTATTGCAAAGAGGATTAATAAAAGATACAGTGTTCTCTGTACTAAGGGAGGATTCATTTAAAACAAACAAAATCAACTAAAATAATTGACAGCTAACTTTCTCTACTAAATGAGAAACACCAAAAAGTATTTTTGAACCTATTTACTGTAATATACATATTGTCTTCTTCAAATGTCCAAAGGAAAAAAAATGAAACTATCATCAAAATGAAAATTTCTAGGAGATTCAGCAATTGAATGTAAATAATTTATTTAATAGTTTTGCTGCATCTATATTAGTAATGTACATAGCTCTTTTCTACTCTATTCGTGAGTGCTACTCTTCAGTTTTATCACCACTTTTAGTGGAGAATCCAAATTGAGACCAGAACAAAGAAAACTTGTGAATTCACCACTGCCCTTCTTCCTTATGAATTTGCTTTATCTACCCCTACTTTAGAGATGAAAAATCTGAAATATTGAGGTATTACAAATCATACTGAAGCCCAATATCTAAAACCACCAGAATAGAGTATCATCCAAATTAAGACACTTGATGAGGGTGTCAGAGAATATTAAATGTCAAAACAGGGACACAAACTCAGGATAGCTGAATTGTAGTCACAACCTAATGCCGTACCACTTTCTAGAAACCAGGATATATAGTTCATAATATTTGGAGTTCAAATGCTTACATTCACAATAAACCTTTATATTTGTGTTTATCAATAATGGTATTGTTTTCATTATCACAAACACTCTTACTTCAAAAGTCTCCTGCCTACAGAAGTAGTTGTAAAATATCTTTGCAATTGTGGTAGATTATAAGAGTTAGTAATCTCTGATGAGCTTTATCTCTAGATTAGAATATTGATTAAAAATAATGAGCTTTTACACCTGGATGAAAGAATAATGTATTCCACCAATTGTCCAGAGTAATTGGTAAGAGTCTATGAACAATTTTTGGATTTACCAAACTAGACAGACAGATAACGAAGAGAAGGACAGTAAAATCTCTGGTCTTGGAGTCCTATAAGATAAAAACACCTTTTGAATACCAAGGAATAGTGGAAATTATTCATTAATTTCTCATGGAAGAAACAGAAAGGGGCTAGTTGTTGATAAATATGAATGACATTCATTCGATTATGTTTATGAAATAAGTGAATTCTCTTTGAGTTGTAAGCCAAGTGTTTGTTGGCCTCTGTTTATATGTATTGCTGTACAAACCCCCACATATTTATAAAGGTGCATGTACCTGTCCGTCTGAACTCATGGCCAAATAGGGGTACACTTCAAAGGGAAAAATGTATATAGAGAATTATTCCTTCCACTTCTTAATTCTGTTGAGCCTAAATGTGGAGATATAGTAATAAGGCAGTGTTTGAATCAGGAACTATACATCTAGTCCTAGGTTTTGCCAGAAAAATATTTAAAAAATAAGCTGATAGTAACAACGAGAAAAATTTTAATACAAATAATGATTGCATGAAACATCAACAATTGTAACCACAAAAAGGAATGAAAGTATTTCCATGCTAATAACATAAATTTAATTTTATTGAATCCTTTAAGTCCATTCTACTTTTTTCACACTTTCTACAGGAATCTATTCTTACATAGAATTTTTTGAAAAAACTGTCATAATAAATCAGAAAATTTGTCTGAATAGTTCAATATTTTTTCTCACAGTGAAAAAAAGTTTGTGCTCTTGCAAATCATGTGTTCTCTCCACAATATTATCCAGAGAAAACGAAGACTCAAATACAGAACCAAATATAAAGTCCAGAAACAAACATTACAATTTTACAAATTATAAATATATAGAATATACGATTTATATTTATAAATATGTATACTTATATATAAATATTTTAATGAAAATGTGGCATAAATATGGCATTGAAAAATGGTTGGGACAGTCAATTACAATTAAAAAGAAAAATTGAAATATGTACAAAATAAAAATGCAGAAGCATAATTATATACATAAACATAAAGGCTTTTATTGAAATATAATTGATTTACAATGTTGTTAGTTTCAGGTGTACAGCAAAGTGATTCAGTTATACATACACACAAACACACACACACACATATATATATTCTTTTCCATTTTAGGTTATAACAAGATATTGAATATAGTTCCCTCTGCTGTAAAGTAAATCCTGGTTGTTCATCTATTTTATATATACTAGTGTGTATTAATCCCAAACTCCTAATTTATCACTCCCTCCCCGCTTTCCCTTTTGGTAACCATAGCTTGTTTTCTATGTCTGTGAATCTATTACTGTTTTGTAAATAAGTTCATTTGTATCATTTTTTTAGATTCCACATATAAGTGATATCATAGGATATTTGTCTTTCTCTGTCTGACTCTCTAGATCCATCCATGTTGCTACAAATCACATTATTTCATTCTTTTTTATGGCTGAGTAATATTCCATTGTATATATGCACCACATCTTTATCCATTCATCTGTCAATAGATATTTAGGTTGCTTCCAAGTCTTGGCTATTGTAAAAGCTGTTGCTATGAACATTGGGGCCCATGTATCTTTTCAAATTAAAGGTTTTGTCATTTCCAAATATATGCCCAGGAGTAGGTTTGATGGATCATATTGTAACTATTTTTAGTTTTTTAAGGAACCTCCATACTGTTCTCCCTAGTGGCTGTACCAATTCACATTTCCACCAACAGTGTAGGAGTGTGGCCTTTTCTCCAAACCCTCTCTGGCATTTATTGTTTGTAAATTTTTTGATGATGGCCTTCTGACTGGTGTTAAGTGATACCTCATTGTAGTTTTTTTTTTTTTTTTTTTTCTTTCGGTACGCAGGCCTCTCACTCTTGTGGCCTCTCCCGTTGCGGAGCACAGGCTCCAGACGCACAGGCTCAGCGGCCATGGCTCACGGGCCCAGCTGCTCTGCGGCATGTGGGACCCTCCCAGACCGGGGCTCGAACCCGTGTCCCCTGCATCGGCAGGCGGACTCCCAACCACCGCACCACCAGGGAAGCCCTCTCATTGTAGTTTTGATTTGTATTTCTCTGATAATTAGTGATGTTGAACATCTTTTCATGTGCTTTTTGGCCATCTGTTTGTCTTTTTTGGAGAAATGTCTATTTAGATCCTCTGTCCACTTTTTGATTTGGGTGTTTGTTTTTTTGACATAAAGCTGCATGAGCTGTTTGTATATTTTGGAGATTAATCCCTTGTTAGTTGCATTATTTGCAAATATTTTCTCCCATTCCATAGGTTGTCTTTCTATTTTGTTTACGGTATCCTTATCTGTGCAAAAGCTTTTAAGTTTAATTATGTTCCTTTTTTAAATTTTTGCTTCTTTTTCCATTACTCTAGGTTACTGATTCAAAAAATATTGTTACAATTTTAATCAGAGTGTGCACGTATGTCTTCCTCTAGGAGTTATATATTATCTGATCTTACATTTAGGTCTTCAATCCATTTTGAGTTTATTTTGTATATGGTGTTAGAGAATGTTTTAATTTCATTCTTTTTACATGTAGCTGTCCAGTTTTCCCAGCACCACTTCTTGAAGAGACTCCCTTTTTTCCATTGTATATTCTAGCCTCCTTTGTTGTAATTTAATTGGCCATAAATGTGTGGATTTATTTCTGGGCTTTCTCTCCTGTTTCACTGATCTATCTGTGTGTTTGTGCCAGTACCATACTGATTTGATGAATGTAGCATTGTAGTGTAGTCTGAAGTCAGGGAGCCTGATTCTTCCAGATCCATTCTTCTTTCTCAAGATTCTACCAAACATTTAGAGAAGAATTAACAACTATCCTTCTGAAACTATACTAAAAATCTGCAGAGAATGGAATACTTCTAAACTCATTCTCTGAAACCACCATCAATCTGATACAAAAACCAGACAAAGATATTACAAAAAAAGAAGATTGCAGGCTATTATCACTGATGAACATAGATGCAAAAATACTCAATGAAATACTAGCAAACCAAATCCTACAAGGCATCAAAATAATCATATACCATGACCAAGTGGGATTTATCCCAGGGATGCAAGCATTCTTCAATATGCATAAATCAATCAATGTGATACATCACATTAACAAACTGAAGAATAAAATCCATATGATCATGTCAATACAAGGAGTAAAAGCGTTTGACAAAATTCAACACCCATTTATGATAAAACTCTCCAGAAAATGGGCATAGAAGGAACCTATCTCAACATAATAAAGAACATATATGGCAAACCCACAGCAAACATCATTCTCAATGGTGAAAAGCTGAAACCATTTCCTCTAAGACCAAGAACAAGACAACGATGCCCACTCTCACCATTTATTTGTATTCTACATAGTTTTGGAAGTCCTATCCACAGCAATCAGAGAATAAAAAGATATAAATAAATCCAAACTGGAAAGGGAGAAATAAAACTACCACTGTTTGCAGATGAAATGATATTATACATAGAAAATCTTAAAGACACTACCAGAAAACTACTAGAGTCATCAATGAATTTGGGAAAGTTGTAAAACACAAAATAAATGTAGAGAAATCTGTTGCATTTCTACACACTAACAATGAAATACCAGAAACAGAAATTAAGTAAACTGTCTCATTTTCCATATCATCAAAAAGAATAAACTACCTAGGAATAAACCTACCTAAGGAGGCAAAAACCTGTACTCTGAAAAGTATAAGATGCTGATGAAAGAATTTATAGACAACACAAACAGATGGAAAAATATACAGTGTTCTTCAATTGGAAGAATCAATATCGTTAAAATGACTATATTGAAGGCAATCTACACATTCAATGCAATCCCTATTAAATTACCAATGGCATTTTTCACAGAACTAGAACAAAAAGTTAAATGTGTATGGAAACACAAAAGACCCTGAATAGCTATAAACATAAAGTTTAAGGGAAGATTACCACAAATATATTAATCTCAGTATTAGTGAACATGCATCTTGTCTTATGAGAGGAAGCTTTCTATGCATAGAAGTAATAGGAGAATAATAAAAGTAAAAACTTTAATTTGCATAAATGTATAATATTCTCTAAGTTCTTTTAAGTAAATATAAGAGGCAAATGAGAATTGAAAAAACATTTTTACATGGAATACAAAAAATAAAAGTGTTAAATTATATAACATTCATTAAACATATAAAGCATCTCATATATCACATTTATGGAGGGTCTTAGTCATGAATATATAAAATAAATAGATATACAGATTAATAAATGCATATGAACATCAACATGTATATCAAACTTAGTAATTTGAAATACGATTACTTATTTCTATTTGTTTTACATTTCCCCCCTCTATCACTGGTAATTCTATTATGTAAATCTATCTATCTATCTATCATCTAAAACATCAACTTTCTTCCAAATATCAGCACTGTGCAGAAAGACAAACTCAAGGAAATGTCACCTCTATTTCCCTTCCTTCTATGCTGCCCCGGTCTCATCCTTGCCATCCCATTGCCACACCCTCCTGTAGGAAAACAACCCATTAAATTTTCATTTTTTATTTATTTATTTTTTGCGGTACGCAGGCCTCTCACTGTTGTGGCCTCTCCCGTTGCGGAGCACAGGCTCTGGATGCGCAGGCTCAGCAGCCATGGCTCACGGGCCCAGCCACTCTGTGGCATGTGGGATCTTCCCGGACCGGGACACAAACCCATGTCCCCTGTATCGGCAGGCGGACTCTCAAACACTGCGCCACCAGGGAAGCCCTTCATTTATTTTTTATACTACTGTTTCACAAGTAAGAAGGTACAAGTATATATTCTTATTTTCCCTGATGCAGAGTGTCTGGGGCTGAATTCTGTGCCCACAAAATTGAAGCTTTAAACCCCAGTACCTCAGAATGTAACTGTCTTTAGAAATAGGGCCTTTAAAGGGTAACTACAGTTAAATGACATCATATGGTGAGCGCTAATCCAATCTGATTGATATCTTTATAAAAAGATAAAATCTGGATTCACAAAGGGACACCAGGGATGTGCACACAGAGGAAAAACTATGTGAAAACACAGCAAGGAGGCACCATCAGTAAGCCAAGGAGAGAAGCATCAGAAAAACTATAGCTGCTGACACCTTGATTTTGGATTACTAGTTCCTTAGAATGGTGAGAAAATAAATTTCTCCTGTTACTCCACACAGCTGTGTTGTTTTGTTATGGCACCCTTAGCAAATTAATATACATAGTCATAAAGCATTTATTACATGTCTATATTCAGAGATTAACATTTAAATTTATAAATCAAGAATAATTATCAGGGATCTTTTAATTGTTAATCTCTAGAAGCAATCTGACTATATAAAAATAACTGCTGTTAAATTTAACTGCTGTTAAATTATATTAAAGCCAGTAGACATAATTTTATATACTATTATTAAAATTAGTTTAGACGAAAAATCATAAAATGCTTATCACCCTTTGTGCTAATGGGTTCTAAAAATTCTATTTAGAGAAACAAGTGCACATCCAATAGCAAATAGGTAGAAAGACTGCAATTGTTGTAGCTTCTCTGTGTCATGTTACCAACTCTAGCCTAAACTCTATAGGAAGCTCATAAAACACTTTTGTCTGTTGTTTTTGCATCAAAGTCTTGTAAAAATTCTATCACTAGCTGCCTAGCCACTGAGACTAGAATGCAGTCTGCTTCATAAGGCAGGGATGCAGAGGAGAATTACTCTGAGCAGCAAGCAGGTACAGATACAGGGCTGGCTCTACCAACACTAACAAGTCAAGAATCATTATATTTCCTATTGAGAAGAGCCAGGCAATGGAGGTGGAAAAAATTGAGTAAAAGTACGATGTTTTCCCACCATAGTTACATAAACAGTACCAACTGCTGATTTAAAGGGCAGCCAGTCTTTTGCTTCCAGCAGAGCCAGGCACGATTGAAGCAGTTTGATAGTGAAGAGTATTTTCTATGTTCTATAGTATTATTCAGCTCAATTTCAGCATTTGTTTTATTTCCAAAGATCAAGCCTGTTTTGTGGTGTCAATGGAAAATTGAGAAATGATATCCTTGCAAATGAAGGGGATTTAAGGTAAAACTTGGAATTACACTGATCAGTTGAAGTCTCTAAGAGTGAAAAGGAAATTCTTAAAAATTGGAAGAAACATGTGTAGCTTTGTTATAGAGATTTGAATATCCACAGGAATAGTCTACAAATTTCCAATTCCATATTTTGTTTTGTCTGTCCAGTTCTAGAAAGAAAAAGAGAGCATAATCAAATTAGACAATTTGAGGAGAGTTTAAAAAGGGGATATTTTCAAAGATATGAAAAGTGTTTGGGCAAAATATAAAGGATAGAACACTACCAGGGAACTCTTACGAGGTGGGAGGGAGAGCCTGGTACTACTCTACTATGGAAGTAGGTGAGAGAAATGGAAAGTCATTAATGGAACTGGAAACACAGGGTCAAGCATAAGGAGTGTCCTCGGCAGGAGCTGTGAAGTCTATGATAACACATCCTAAAGGAAACCAAGGGCTAATTTCCCCTACCTTAGTCTTTTCCTGCTGGAGTTCATTATTGAATGAACTAAACTAGATGTCAGAGAGAATAAAGGTTAATTTTATATGTTAATTAACCTATGCTATAGTAACCAACTTTAGGTCAAATACTAGTCTAGATGTTGCTGTGAAGGTGTTTTTTAGATGTAAGTAGCATTTAAACTAGTATACTGTCAGTAAAGCAGATTATATTCCATAAGGTATATAGGCTTCATCTAGTCAGTCAAAGACCTTAAAAGAAAAGACTGAGGTCCCCCTAGGAGGATGGAATTCCATCTCTAGACTACCTCCAACTCAAGACATCAACATCAGGTCTTGCCAGAATTGCAAGCCTACTGGTCAGCTCTTCAGACTTTGAACTTGCCAGCCCCCAAATCACGTGAATGTGAAAATCTCTCTCTCTCTCTCTGTATATATATATATACATACACACACACACACACACACACACACACACACACATATATATATATATAGTTTGTTCAGTTTCCTTGGAGAAGTCTGATTTGTGCAGAGGGTAAGGAAGCACCAAACAATTTCTTACATATAGAATTTGTATCCAGGTCTCTGCATGTAAATGTATCAAATTGGCTATGGTGTAAACAGTTTCAAATCTTCTAGGGAATACTAAAAGAATAATCAAAAGTTTTGAAAATTATATGACTGACACTAAGTAAAGCCAGACATCGGAGGAAATTGCCTTTCTGTTATGCTAATGTAAGTGTCCTAACACAAACCTCATCATTTTATAGCAATGATGCAGCAGCAGCAGCAGCATCACCTGGGAACTTGTTAGAAATGCAAATTCTCTGGCACAACCCCAGATCTAAGAATCAGCAGCTCTGGTATTAGGGCTTAGGAACTTGTGTTTTAGCAAGTCCTCTCTGTAGTTATGATGCATACTAAAATTTGAAAATCACAGTTGATTGATTAAATTGGAAACCAAATATATTTTGACATAGTGCTAGCTTATATTTATCATTATTTTGCCTAGTTTGTGACTATAATAAGAAATAAAGACCATTAATAAAGACTGTTAATTCAATTAAGTGTGGTCTATCAATAATGTATATTTTAATTAATTATGAAGAATAAACAAAAATTGGGGCTACTAGAAGGTGTTTATTTCAACCCATCACTGGGGATGCCAAAAAAGCCATAGGGAAGTATAAGAATATGACAAATTAATAATATTTTTTTAAATAGTGTCACCCTTGGGGAAAAAAACAAAGACAGCTGTGACCTGCCATGGGAGGAAATAGCAGTAGAGTGTAGAGAAGATCCAGGTGTCAAAATTTGAAAATAGATGTATCTATAGAATGTAAACACCATCTTATCAGAAACTCCTGTCCAGGACCAGCCAGAGATGGTGAAGGAAAAAAAGCTTTTGTAAAAACCATTGTGGAGGTTCAGGGAACATCAAGGTAAGATTGGTATGCAGCAGGTGGAGGTGGCCAATCCCAGGCTATGGCAACAAGGCTATCTGCTTTATGCCATGTCCCAGCTTAAATTCACCAAAAGAGCTTAATGTGGGACCTGGACCCCACCACTCTCCTCAGGTATATATTACCTGTAAAAGTGGCTGAGCTAATCAAGGGAAATGAGCTAATGGAAAAATAATTAGATAACTGAGGATAGAATCACTGTTACAATGAAGGTGATAAGCCAAATAGAGATGTAATAGGTGAAAGGAAACTAATGAGGGCATGAACTTAGTACTTGTAATTATGAAAACTCACATCAAAATACCAAGTATACAAAAATGTAATATTTTACAGAAAGAAAATGGGACAAAAACAAAAACAAATTATTGATCTGTCAGATCTGGTTAAGGAAATCTTTTTTAAAGACATATATAACAGAAAGATAGAAAACAAAAAATCAAATTTAAAATACATGTAAAAACAGAAATGAAATTGTCAATATCTATATACTAAAAGTCCAGTTTTTAAATGTTTGTGATTGAAATTTCTATTCTTAGGAAGCCAGAGAAGTTTACATTGGACTAAGATTACAGCTCATAACAATTATGAAAGATACATTTTTTAAACATTATTTAAAGCCATTGGGGAGCAACCATAAGCTGGGGTAATAACAGCCCATTTCAGGCCTCTTAGATCATCCAGAATGCCAAACACCAGATATACGAATAACGTCAGCCAAGATCACCAGCCCCATGCTGGCCTAACCAGGACTGCCTATGTCAGACAGACCATAGTTAACACTGCTGTATGGTATAGTATAACTGAAAGTTGCTAAGGAAGTAAGTCTTAAAAGCTCTCATTACAAGTTAAAAAAACAAAGATATGCTTCCATATCTTTGCCAATAACTTGTATAGTCATATTTAAAAAAAAATTAGTCATTTTAATAAGTGTGTAGTGGTATTTCATTTTGTCTTAACATATTTCCCTAATGACTAATGATATTGAACATCTTTTCATGTCTTTATTTGTGATCACTATATCTTTTTTGGTAAAGGACCTGTTTAAAATTTTTTTTTTGCCTATTTTTTAAATAGGTTATTTTCTGGTTACTGAGTTGTGAGAGTACTTTATACACTGCTTACATACAGCATATACAATGCATATGTTGTTTACAATGTATACATATTGTTTGCAAATATTTTCATCCAGTCTGTGTGTTTGTCTTTTTAACAGTCTCATTTGAAGAGCAGATGAATTCCATTTGATGAAGTCCAATTTATCAATATGTCATTTTATGGACTGTATTTTTGTGGATATATCTAGGAAATTTTAGCCTTAACCTAAGATAACCGAGGGTTTCCCTTATTCAGGGCCTGGTCTAGGGTGAGATGAGTAAGTCACCAAGGCACATAATTTAAGGAGACACTCACTTTCAGAGCCATGCAAGTGTAAGCACATTGCTCCTCTTTCTTGTGCCTATCCCACCACTAATAAGGGCAAAGATTTTTGTCTGTGTAGCTCTTTTCTGTATTCCCAGTGATTATAACAATTCCTGGCATATACTAGAAACACAATAAGCATTAGTTAAATTAAAGAATACAATAAAGAACAATGTTTTCAATTTTAGAAAGCCCCGGACAGGTAAACATAAGATACAAAACAATCATTGTACTTCCAAGTGTGAGGTTTTAACTATTACAGACACGGTAGTGGATAGATAGATATATTAGTCCTAGAAGTAAATATATCTGTTTATTCATAATAATCATGGGATTAAGGAGTGATTTCAATTTTCTTCTCTATGCTTTTTTATTTGCTGTATTTAAGATAATTATTTATTATTTTTTTAACTGAGTGAAGAAAAGCAGTGGAGGTTGATAAATTGGATTCTATTCAACTAGAATACCAAGGAATACTCCCACATTCTTTCAAATGCTGAATGTAACTTTTTATTTTCTCAAAAGTGCCAGATATGTGTAGTATATTAGAACAAGATAAAGAGAACAGTGGTCCATTATTCAGTTTCAATGAAGGCCTTTTTACTAAAAGGGAAAAGTCCCTAGACTTTAAAAAGCATATTGCCTCAGTAGATGCTATTATTTTTACCTAGATATACTCTAAAATACTTTATGTGCATTAGGGCTTCAGTAAAGAAAGTGGTTTCCTTCTCTTTGTGGGTCCCTTTCCCTGAATATTTCCAGCAATAAAATACACCACCCATGTAATGGATTAGGAGGCCTGTGGTTTCTCATGCCTCTACCAACTATTCAACTGTCTTTAGGAATGACACACTATTAATTATAATTCTCCCAATGTTTCCATTTGGTTTATTTGTTGCTACTATTATTATAGTTTGTTTTGTTCAATTTCTGTCTTCATAGATTTTTTTAAAATAAGGGCTTTATTCCTATATCTTGAGTTTTATTTGAGGACTTAAAATAATGGTGGGAAAATGTGAATGCTCAACTTTTCTCAACTAAAAAGGTGTGTGTGTTTGTGTGTACACACGTTCATATACAGGTATGAGAGTAGAGTTTATGATTTTAAGCTATTTTAATTTTTTTTAATTCCAAAACTAATCACTTATGTTTTACTAACTTTGGTATACTATAGAATACATAAGTCTTGACTGTTGAAGTAATAATATTATATCTTTGGTGTTTATTATTATCTTATAATACATGTAACCTGAATAAGGAAGTCCCTTAAATACTTATTTTGAATCAATAAACTAGTAATTCTAATTTATAATGAGTATATTACTGAAATCAGCTATCTTGTGATTAAACACAAACTCTTATCTGGATTTTTAAGGTTCTATTTAAATGGGTTTGCTAATAAAGCATAAGTTATTGATGTTGTTTAGACAAATTTGAGATCATGGTCTTAAAGAGTTCAAGTCTACTAATAAGGAGTATAATTAGTTTTATACCATAAGAAAATTTGAAAGTATATTTACCATTACCTCTGCTGAATTTATTTCCAGTGGTTGGTGCATGTATGACAAATAAAGCCTTTATAAAATCTCTGTTTGGAGGAATAGTTTGTTTGTTTGTTTGTTTTATTACTCAGAACAAATTTCCAGCTAAAATCAATTTTTAAATCCTGCAATTACTATTTCTTAAAAGTGTTAAAAGTTGAGGAGAGAGCAGATAATTGCTAACTAAAATTGGGAGGATGTGAGAATCTAGACAGTTAAGAAAAGTACCTCTTAAATAACTTTTGCTTTGAGTATATTTTAAGGTCAAAGCAAACTGAGGCTTTAGGCCAGTGACCTTGAGGAAAAAAGATATGAAAGACTAGGTTCAGGTTCTACCCATTACAGAAAAAGCACCTCTAATGAGCTGTGAACCCAAAAGGTCACAAAATTAGAATGAAAATTAAAGAAAAGGAACCCACTTCTTCCCCATGAAAATTGCCACTTCCAGGAGACTGCAAGAGTGGAGTAGATTAAAAAAATAATAACAAAAACAACAAAAATCCTTGAGAAATTGTGGCTATAGGTCAGCTCTCTCACGGATTTTTCTTTTTTTGGTAGCTAGAATTTTCAATACCATAATGAATTGCCATATAAGATTGTCTCCAAGACTAAAAGATTTAACATAAGAAAGAGGCTCAGAAATTCAGAGGATAGTGTAAGAAAGACCAAGATAATTTTATGTGGAATATAAGAGAGGAATGAAAAATTAAAACAGAGGCAAAAGTCAAAGAAATAATGACAATGAGTTATCCAGAACTGATAAAAGACACAAGACCCAGATGCAAATTCACAGTGTATCTGAAGCAGATGAAATAAAACTATTTTCACACTGACATGAATGCTGATAAAAGAAAGAAAACAAAACAAAGCAAATGAAAGGTGAGCACTAGCCCAAGAAAAATGACAGATAGACTACCTTAAAAGGAATAGCAGTAGGAATGAAGATTTCCTACAGTCTAACAGACCCTTGAATACAGTAGAATTATTTTTCCAGTGAGTGATAAAAATAATTACCAAATTAATGGGGATATATGTATATGTATAGCTGATTCACTTTTTTATAAAGCAGAAACTAACACACCGTTGTAAAGCAATTATACTCCAATGAAGGTGTTAAAAAAAATTTACCAACTTAGAATTCTAAGATTAGTAAAAACATATTCCAAAAACAAATGAGGATGCAATTTAAAATTTCTAAAACTACATATTGATACATACACAAGTTAATTACAGTAAACACTTACGAAGTGCAATCCTAAACAATATAACTTAGCCTAAAGGAGAATGATTATCAACGGATTTAGAAAATAAATATAGAGCCAAAGTGTGATAAATGCATGGATAAATAATACTAATGCCAAGTGAGGTTTAATTTAAAATGAGATATAATAAACATCAAGGAAAAAGAAATAACATATCAGTTGTAAAGTTTGTAAATGATGTAAAGTGTTTTAAATGTAACATTTGTGAGAAAGGGTTTTTTTTTTTTATTATTAAAATTAAAGTTGATTGGGCTTCCCTGGTGACACAGTGGTTGAGAGTCCGCCTGCGGATGCAGGGGACATGGGTTCGTGCCCCAGTCCAGGAAGATCCCACATGCCGCGGAGCAGCTGGGCCCGTGGGCCATGGTCGCTGAGCCTGCACATCCGGAGCCTGTGCTGCACAATGGGAGAGGCCACAGCAGTGAAGGCCCGCATACTGCAAAAAAAAAAAAAAAAAAAATTATATGTTGATAAAATAAAAATATATGTTTTATTTTTGAGGATTACAAATATGACTTTCACAATAGTGAAAGTGCCATAAAATTAATGATAAAAAAATCATTCCAACAGGATAACTAAAGAGATAAGAACCATGGATAAAGTAGGGAAAATGTAATGCACAGATGAAATAGTGGATTTAACTGAAACATCAATAATTACATTAATTCTATATGGAACAAATTCTTAATTAGGAAAAAGGTAGAATTTTGGAATAGATTTCTAAAAAATTTAGACTACGTAAATTAAAGGCTAAATCAAAAGAATAAAGAAAGGATAAAATTAATGGTTGTAAAGATATAAACCATGCAAATAATAACCAAAGAAAGCTTGTATGTCTAAATACATATATTAAAAATCCTTACAAAGATTTGCTAGGGATTAAAAAAATTTATCCCATAATGAGTAAATAATACTTCATCAGAAAGATATAGCTTTATGCATCTAGACTATGGCTTTAATAAATATAAAAATTAAAGAATATAACAAGTATTTAGTAAATTCACATTCATAATCAGAGATTCTGATTATTGGTAATTGACAATAAAATGATGAGGGAGAAATAAAGCAAGTGAAATAGAAGGAATCAGGAACAGATTTTAATTGTAAATGGATATTTTTAGAAGAATCTTCTTGCTAATTTTAGAGTATACCTTTTCTCAATCACACTGGGAACTTTCCAATATTGAACATATGATTGGGTAT
This sequence comes from Globicephala melas, assembly GCF_963455315.2. Classification (NCBI taxonomy): domain Eukaryota; kingdom Metazoa; phylum Chordata; class Mammalia; order Artiodactyla; family Delphinidae; genus Globicephala; species Globicephala melas. The sequence continues at coordinate 22,333,060 of NC_083325.1, forward strand.
ATATAACATGTTAACCTTACCATAAATAGTTGGAAATCAAGAATAAACCAGAAAATCCACATATGTTTGGAAATTAAGAAAATAGTTCTAAATTATCTTTGGATTAAACTAATAACAATAAAAATTTAAGACCAAAGGATAATTAAATGGCAAAGTAGTATTTTAAAGAAAATTTCTGACTGTATTAAAGAGAGGAATGTTTAAACATTAATAAGCTAAGTATTCATCTGAAATGTTAGCAAAAACAAAAAGAGGACAGCCCTAGAAAATTAGAAGGAAAAAATAATTTTTAAATTACTGATAAATGTGATATCTAAGTTAAGTTGAGGAACATAGTAGAATGAAACGTTATGCCATAACATGGTAGACAGGACTGTCAATGTATGTTTGACTACAATATATGATATACAAATTAATAAAAAAATACTGTTATATGAAAGCTTAGAGATAAATATAACAACAAATAAATAGAGTAGTAGGAAAACATTTGAACAACACTTCATAAAAGCTAAATTAGATTAGAAAAATATTGAGTAAGGTTTGAAAACTCAGTGGAATTAAAGAAATGCAATATAAAGTCAAACATTCATCAGACTGACAAAATTTTAAAAGTTTATGAAAATGAAGTGATGCTGAGTATGTATGGCAATGAGCAATTTCACATCCTGCCTTTGGGAAAATACATTAGCCATTGCACTTCAGAATTTATTTAGGTAATTTCTACTAAAGTTGAAGATGCCCATATCCAGTGAAATAGCAGTTTTATGTTTAGAGGCATAAAGCCCCAATCAGAGATGGTTAAACTTTTATATGTGTCGATCTTATGGCAAACTAATAGTACCTACAGACCACTTCTCAGGATAAAGTTTAAGTAAATACATTGAAATATTTAAAATTTTAATGAAACACTTATCAAAATATTAATAGAAAATTATATAAACACAGGGAATGTCATAGAGTGAATTCATTCATCTGAATTATTTGACATTTATTTAGAACTCATTTGGTTTTATATTTACTATATAACACTAGATGTCAGAAAACAACAACAAAGACAAAAACAGAGAGTCTTATATGGTACAGATAAAGAGAAATATCTAGTTCTTGGGGATGCCATTATAGGGCATATTGTTAACTCAATGTGGGGTCTGATTACAGAGACTGAAACATTGGGTATGACTACCTTTTATATTAATTTATTTAGCTAATGTCAAAGGGCTTTTATATGTCAGGCTTGTCTATATACTTCTAATAAAAGAGTCAAGACTCTGCTCTCATTTACCAGATATTCTAATTCTGAGAGACTATGATATCAAGTAGTAATAAATGCTATGATAAAGGTAAGACTGGATAAGAGGGCATGTAAGATAGATGTGAAGGAATGAATCATGAATTGTAAAGATATCTAGGGAGAAAGCATCACCATTTCATAGAAAGTTCATCAATGTTTACAATTCCGAGACATTGATAAAAAGACAAAGAGCAATAGTGATAATTTATTCTAACAACAGCAGGATGGAAGAGAATGGGTCTTATTAAAAATAGAAATTAGGGCTTCCCTGGTGGCGCAGTGGTTGAGAGTCCGCCTGCCGATGCAGGGGACACAGGTTAGTGCCCCGGTCCGGGAGGATCCCACATGCCGCGGAGCAGCTGGGCCCGTGAGCCATGGCCACTAAGTCTGCGCATCCGGAGCCTGTGCTCCACAACGGGAGAGGCCACAACAGTGAGAAGCCCGCGTACTGCAAAAACAAACAAACAACAAAAACAAAAATAGAAATTAATGCACAGAAACTCAATATTTATACAGTGCCTAATTAAAGAAAAAATAATTTAGTGACAAGGTCCCTGAAACAAGAGGCAGTCATGCCAGTGTCCATGACCAGGGACAGGACAATGAATGCTGACAGGAGAGTCGATAAGGTGGCAGGAGGTAGAAATATGTGTATTCTTATTGTGTAATTTAGATTTTACCACTCCACAAATCCCATTTAATTCTCTAAACTTAATTTTTTAATCCTCCAATTGTCTTATGGGTAGATAGATGGAGAGTCTGGGGATGATCTTATATTAGACCAAACTTTTATTCATAGTGCAGGGAATGAGCTAATGCACTCCAGAAAGGAGATTTATATTAAATTACTTGATAATTTCTGCTTTATATGTGGCATATGGAAAGTATATGATTTTGTTCCTTCACTATGAAAAAACTCATACTGATCTTGAAGTCAAATTTTGTGCAGTGAGTCCCACACTTCCATTTAATATCGAGGTTAAATGGGAAAATTACCTAATACCTTTGAACTTTCTTTTACTCCTCTTTTTAAAAAGTTGATAGTGATATTTCCTGACACATTATTAATGTCACTATAGATCTCATATTATATAGTGCTTAACAATGTTTTTGGCACATTGTATAAATGATATGTTTGTTATAAATATTAATAGTCATTGCAAAAATTTACTCTCAGTAACTATTCCTTAAAAAGATAAACCTGTAATATAAAGTAGAGCAGATAGTATGTATTTTTGCTAATTTGATGCTAAATAAAGTAATATGAAGTTAGAATATAGAACAGGGTTTCTCAGTCTTGACACTATTGATATTTGCTTCCAATAATTATCTGTAGGAAAAGGAACTGTCCTGTGAATAGTAGGGTGTTTAGAGCATCGCTGAACTCTTCCTACTGCCAGTATCACCCTCCTCCTTCCCATTGTGATAATAAAAATTGTCTGTAGATATTGCCAAATGTCCCATGGGAGCAAAATTGTCCATGGCTGAGAACCACTGATATGGATGATTCACAGTCATGAAAAAAATGTTGTACCCTCAATATGTGATAGAAGAAAGAGTAAAATCAAACCTTCCTGGAATTTCACATGGAGACACCTCTTGATCATTAGTCTTTCAATCCTATGTTGCCTCAGGCATTACAGTTTAAAAATGAGTGACATAAAAATAATCAAATACCTTGTTGGCTGATTTAGTGGGATATAGGCTATTGTAAGCTGAATAGACCCACAATAAAGGACTTACCATTATGTATGCCAGTACAAAAGTGACATTTGACTAGCTAGTGGCTTTGCAGACAAAATACGAAGAATTCCCTACCTAGAGAAAAGAAAAGAGAAAGATTTTTACTTAATCTACCTGATCCCAAAGACCTTTAAGTGTATCATATAATTATTTTATTTTCCTTGAAGCTTTATTATAAATAAATTATATTTTAAGATGTAAAATTATTCTACAGAGGAATTTTATACATTTTTAAAATCCATTAACTCAAAATACTTAGTAAAAATATAATTTACTTGCCCCATATCTAGAAACATGGGAGAGTAAATATTGTGAAGAAACTTGGATATATTTTTTAAAATCTCTTTAAATGTGTAACTGAATTGTGAAAAGAGAAAAAATCCACAAGGGTCAAAAATGTAGAGAAAGCACAAATTCAGAGAAGTAGAAGTCACAAAGATAGTGTAGTTCATATTTCATATAATTTAAATATTGTATACATTAAAATAACTTTCTAAATTGTAACTGAATACTTCTCTAACAAAAATACCTCCATCATATTTTAATTGATCATATAACTATTTCCACTGAAAATTAGAATAATATATAAAAGCATAATGAAAATACAAAACTTACTTCAACTCCCGCCATCATTTTGTTGGCCATCTTTGCATGCAAACTTTATATTCTGATATACGCATGAACACACCCATATAGAATTAATGTAATTTTACTGTAAATATAGCTTTTATTTACTATTTCAGTAAAACTATCTCATGTATACTCTCAGCATCTTGATTTTTACTGATTTAATAACACATAGTGGAATCTTCCCAAATCAACTTCATAGAGCTAACTCATATTTTTTACCAACTACACAACGTTGCATGTATAGATACAATACAATTCATTCACTTCCCCATTGACGGGAAACCTTTTTGTTGTCAGTTTTTGCTACTATAGAAAAGGCTGTGAAAAGCATTGTTGTATGCATATCTATGAATGATGAAAAATGGTAATTTAAAAATTGTATTTCATATGTGATGTGTGCATCATAATCCCCTAAAGTGTGGGGACAATTGTTAAAAAGTTTATTATACTTTCATATCCAAATGATTAGAAATGAACATTTAGTAATATTTGAGATACAGATGGATTTATTTATATAGCTTTAATAAATATATGCATGTTTGTGTTAGAGCTTAGTGCTCAAAGAATCTCCTTGATAGGCTGAGAAGTCTACCTTAAATGGGAAAAAATTTTGGAAAGGATTAGATATATGTATATGTATAACTGAATCACATGGCTGTACACCTGAAACTAACACAACATTGGTAATCAACTATGCTCCAATATAAAAGTTAAAAAAATATAAAAATTGTATTTCAAAATTAAGTTTAAAAAGGGTAAAATATGTTAATTTACCCTTGCATGTATTTTCTCCAAAAATAATCTTTGAATTTGTTCAATCTCTTAGATATATTTTGCTATTTAATTTTTATAATAGAATATAGCTTTTCTTTTACATTGAAGAATAACTGTAATGCATTTTATTTATTTATTTAATTTTATTTTTTATTTATTTATTTATTTTTTGCGGTACGTGGGCCTCTCAATGCTGTGGTCTGTCCCGTTGCAGAGCACAGGCTCCGGACGCACAGGTTCAGCGGCCATGGCTCACGGGCCCAGCCACTCCACGGCATGTGGGATCCTCCCGGACCCAGGCACGAACCCGTATCCCCTGCATCGGCAGGTGGACTCTCAACCACTGCACCACCAGGGAAGCCCTGTAATGCATTTTAAATGTATACTTTTGCTATGAATTTCAAATTGTATATCATCCTCATCAGCATACAGAACCCATACAATTTCTGCTGATGAATTTTATTGAATATTTGAGGTTAATATGAAACCGTATTGTTGCCATTTTTGATGTCACAAAATAAGGCATTTGTAGAACATATTTCAGTATATATCCACATAACCTAGATAGATCAGAGAGAGAGAGAGATGATAGATTTAAAATCACAACACAGAGAAAACTACCAAACTAAGTGTACAATTCAAAGGACTATCCAAAGTAAGTATCAGTAAAACACCACCTAGGTCCAAAAAATTACCAGAATAAAACTACTCTGATATTCCTGCTGGATCACTAGGTCTTCCCACTTCATGAAGGATAACTGCCCTGACCTCCAAAAAATCTATTTATTGATTTTAAAATAAAATTAAATTTTATTGACAGGATCGCACAGTGTTCTCTCTAGGCTTTTTCACTCAAAATTACATGATTGTGAGATTCATCTGTGTGTTATATGTAGCTTCAGTTCATTCATTTCAATGTGGTACATTATCCCATGTTATGAATATATCCAACATTTTTTATCAATTCCAATGTAGATTGATTTTGAGTTTTTATTTTTAAATTTTTTATGTTTGTCTATCATTGCAGCTATTAGGAATAATACTGCCATGGACAGCTTGTTCCTATCTCTTGGCATACATATGAACACAATCCATTTTAGGTTTTTCTTGGGAGAGGAATTACAATCATAAAATTTTTATATTTTCAACATTTATTGATAATGTAGAAAATTTTCCCAAATGGTATTCCATTTACATTCTCATGAGCAGTTGTGAGCACTTATTCCTCTACTTTCTTGTTAACCCTAAAAAATGTCAATATGTCATTTGTAGTAACTCCTGAGATGTATGTTGTAGCTCATTACAGTAGACATTGCATTTATCTGACTTCTATTATATTGAGGAATTTTTCATATAATTACTGAACTTTGGAAATTCTCTTTTGTAAAATACTTGCATAAGTCTCTTGCTCAGTTTTCTATCCTGTTGTCTTTTTTATTGAAATAAACACACCTAATACAGGAACACAGAACCACTCTCATACAATGGACTGGTTCTTTATTGCTTACATCTTTTATAAATATTACTTCTTCTCCCACTATGTGCCTTGACTTTATTTTTTTAAGTTGTCTTTTGAAGAGCAAAATTATTAATTTTATTATAATCTAATTTAACCATTAATTTTCCTTTATGATCAATGATTTTTATATTCTGTTTAAGAAATCATTGCTAATTCTGTGATAATAAAGTTATTCTCATCTTTTTTTCTAGAAGCATTATTATTTTTATCTTCATACTTAAATACACAGTCCATCAGGAATCATGTTTCTATTTAATTTCATCCATTTTAAGTCATAGATTCCACCACCACTTCTCTATGGTTCCCAGAAAACTATTCATTAGGAACAATGTAGAGCCCATCATTTATCAAGTATTATCTAAATCACATATTCAAGCAGTTTTATTTCACACTTCCCAAACTTCTAGGAAGTTTCTGTAATATTAATGTTTGGTTTTCCAGAATTAAAAATGCAACACAGGTGGTAGATGAGAAGGAATAAAAAGGAAAAATGTGTGTGCATGTATATTTTATTTGGGGATTATCCTTTTGTAATTTAACTAGTTAAAATTAGTCACTTAGTAATGCATTTATTTTGGAAATCTTCAAATTATATGATTTGAAGTCATCTTCAATTACTTTATCCTGTGTAATCTATGACACAGGCTATAAATATGTGAATGGTTACTACTTCATGGATAGTTTACAAAACAGAAATGCAAAAAAGATAGTGCTCTCATGCAAGTGGAGGAAAAATCTACTACTTACTTTATTTAATGGATAAAACCAAAAGTTTTGTTGGTAATAAAAATAGTCTTTTAGAATTATACAGTCATTTGGAGTGCTATAAAAAAGCTGTTGTCAATAAAAGGTGTGATTAATACTATGGTTTCATTCCATTTTGGTGGGTAATTAGTTATTATCATTATTTATCACTTTATTTTATGGTTATTGCTTGAACTTTCAGACTAAATATTGAAAGTATAAACAGTGTTAATTTAATTACAGTATTGGAATTTTGAATGCTGCATGCAGTGTTAAGATTATTAATAAGTATATTTCAAATGAATATTTAATGATAATTTGCATTTTTGCCTGATTTCTTGTTCATCATAATTCTGAAAAAATTGATATGTTTGTAGTCTTGAAAATTGTCATGCAGAAATAAATGTCATTCCCATGGGGATGGTTTCAGGAATTAAACTTTATGATGTTTATAGTTAAATAAGGAGACAATACTGATAAAGGAGAGAAATCTTAAACCTTTAATAAATTATATATTCATTATTTAAAGGCATCTACTAAGAGAGACCTAAAAACCCTTAAAATATCACATAATGTAAAACATTATGAAGACAGAATGGCAATTACACACTCTAGTTTTTTTTTTTTTTCTATGTAGGAAAACAGTGTCTCTATTAAGTTTAAGATAATTTTAAGATTTATCTTGAACTTTTCTGATTCTATTTTACTTTTTACATCTAACCCCTTGTAATGTTTATCAGAACATCAGTTATTTGCATCATTAAAAGGCTAATAGATATTATGGGTGGGAAAATAATCCCATTTGATCAAAGAGAAATTAGCAGGGAAGAAATATGAAGAAGGATGGCATTTAGAGTGTTTTGAAAATTCTTCTTGCGTACTTTAATGAAAGTCAACACATTAAAAGTAAGGATACAAATAATATGGAAGTATCCTCTTGTGGCAACATCCTTGGATTAATCAGAGATAAAAGGCATTTCTATGCAGAGTGCAATACACATATTGTACATATATACATGCAGACAAACAACTAAAAAAATAATTTACTGATGTTTGCAGGTTCATAAAAAATCAAGGTGGAGATATTTTGGTAGAGACAGAAGTGTATCTGAATTATTTCAGCCAGATTCCCTGGGAAAGACTGAGAACAAAATTTGCACACTAGAAGTTGAGGAGTGCTCTTATAAATATCTGTGAGAGAACAAGAAGCAGGACTGAGAAGAGGGAGAACAGTTCAGCTTCAGATGATTCTATGAAGAGCTCTGAAACTCATATAAGTCTTCAAAATTATTCTCCATTGAGGCACAAAGGGAGTCAGAACTACCACAGAGAATAGTGAGTGGAGGTTGGCTGCTCTTGGTAAGAGTGTGTTAAGCTGGTATAATGCAGGTTCCTAAGCCAATTCCCAGGAGGAAACTCTTTTTTGAGATATGAGTAACCAACACTCCCAGACACTGTAGGAATGAGTTCTGAAAAGAAGTGTGTGGCACATTATAACATTTACTCCAATATACTGAGTAATGAGAATGATACATATCTCAAAAAGTTCTCGAAGGTGTTATTACCAAAATGGAGGATTATGAAGCTTCAGTCCTCCATCCTCCACAGAGACACTGAGTTAATAATAATATACAGAGCAGAATGTCTCTGTGAGAATTCTAGAGACCAACTGACTTCTCAGAAGAAACCATGCAGACCAGAAGGGAATGTGAAGATATGTTTTCAAAGCACCAAAAATAAAAAATAAAAAAAAAAAATAGCTATCAACCAAAAATACTGTATCTACAAAAATTATCTTTCAAAAATGGAGAAATTGAGATTTTCCCAGATAGACAAAAGTTTAGGCAGCTTATTACCACTAGAACTGCTCTACAAGAAAGAGATATTAGATCTTGTGTTGAGTGTCTGGTGAGGAGCTTCAGCCAACGTCCCGAGCTGAGATGTTGGCTCACAATTTCATGAGAAACTCTGGTCTGAGGGTCTGGATACAAAGCCTCTGCACAGAGCCCTCTACGAGCAAGTGAAACAGACTAAGCCAAAAGGGAAAAAAGGTGGATTGGCTAGACCTGAAGTGAGATTGCCAGAATTATGTCTTTCCAGATGAAATATGGATCTTCTGGCAACAGGAGACATGTGGCTGACAAGGTCTAGGTGTTCCAGCTGGGTGTCAGGCCTGAGCCTCTGAGGTAGGAGAGCTGATTTCAGGACATTGGACCACCAGAGGCCTGCTGGCCCCAGGTAATATCAGTCAGTGAAACCTCTCCCAGAGATCACTGTCTCAAAACTAACACCCAGCTCAACTCAATGACCAGCAAGCTCCAAGACAGAACACCCCATGCCAAGCAACCAGAAAGACAGGAACACAACCACACCCATTAGCAGAGAGGCTTCCTAAAATTATAATAAGTTTAAGAACACCCCAAAACACCACCAGATGTGGTCCTGCCTACCATAAAGACAAGATCCAGCCTCATCCACCAGAACACAGACACTAGTCCCCTCCACCAGGAAGCTTACACAACCCACTGATCCAAACTTACCTACTGGGGGCAGACAACAAAAACAATGGGGACTACGAGTCTGCAGCCTGTGAAGAGAAGACCCCAAACACAGTAAGTTAAGCAAAATGGGAAGACAGAGACATACACAGCAGATGAAGGAGCAAAGTAAAAACCCACTAGACCAAAGAAAAGAAGAGGAAATAGGCAGTCTACCTGAAGAAGAACTTAAGTAATGATAGTAAAGATGATCCAAAATCTTGGAAATAGAATGGAGAAAATACAAAAAACGTTTAAAAAGGACATAGAAGAACAAAAGAACAAACAAACAATGATGAACAACACAATAAATGAAATTTAAGACTCTCTAAAATGAATCAATAGAAGAAAAACTGAGTGGAAGAAGGGATAAGTGACCTGGAAGATAAAATAGTGGCAATAACTACTGCACAGCAGAATAAAGAAAAAAGAATGAAAAGAATTGAACAGTCTCAGAGACTTCTGGAGTAACATTAAACACATCAACATTCAAATTATAAGGGTCCCAGAAGAAGAAGAGAAAAAAGAAAGGGACTGAGAAAATATTTGAAGAGATTATAGATGAAAATTTTCTTAATATGGGAAAGGAAAGAGTCAATCAAGTCCAGGAAGCACACAGAGTCCCATACAGGATAAATCCAAGGAGAAACATGCCAAGACACATATTAATAAAACTATCAAAAAGTAAATACAAAAAAAAATATTAAAAACAACAAGGGAAAATCAACAAATAATATACAAGGGAATCCCCATAAGGTTAACAGCTGAACTTTCAGCAGAAACTCTGCAAGCCAGAAGGGAGTGGCAGACATACTTCAAGTGATGAAAGGGAAAATTCTACAACCAAGATTACTGTACCCAGCAAAGATCTCATTCAGATTTGATGGAGAAATTAAAACGTTTACAGACAAGCAAAAGTTAAGAGAATTCAGCACCACTAAATCAGCTTTAAACAAATGCTAGAGGAACTTCTCTAGGCAGGAAACACAATAGAAGGAAAAGACCTACAAGGACAAACCCAAAATAATTAAGGAAATGGTAATAGGAACATATATATCAATAATTATCTTAAATGTAAATGGATTAAATGCTCCCACCAAAAGACACAGACTGACTGAATGGATACAAAAACAAGACCCATATATATGCTGTCTACAAGAGACCCACTTCAGACCTAGGGACACATACTGACTGAAAGTGAGTGGATGGAAAAAGATATTCCATGCAAATGGAAATCAAAAAAAAAAAAATCTGGAGTAGCAATTCTCATATCAGACAAAATAGACTTTAAATTAGACTATTACAAGAGACAAAGAAGGACACTACATAATGATCAAGGGATCGATCAAAGAAGAAGATATAACAATTGTAAATATTTATGCACCCAACATAGGAGCACCTCAATACATAAGGCAAATGCTAACAACCATAAAAGGGGAAATTGACAGTAACACAATCATAGTAGGGGACATTAACACCCCACTTTCACCAATGGACAGATCATCCAAAATGAAAATAAATAAGGTAACACAACCTTTATATGACACATGAAACAAGATGGACTTAATTGATATTTATAAAACATTCCATCGAAAAAAACAGAATTCACTTTCTTCTTAAGAACTCATGGAATATTCTCCAGGATAGAAAATATCTTGGGTCACAAATAAAGCCTCAGTAATTTAAGAAAATTGAAATCATATCAAGTATCTTTTCCGACCACAACCCTATGAAACTAGATATCAATTACAGGACAAAGACTGCAAAAAATATAAACATATGGAGGCTAAATAATACACTACTAATTAATGAAGGAATCACTGAACAAATCAAAGAAGAAATAAAAAAAAATACCTAGAAACAAATGACAATGAAACCACTATGACCCCAAAACTTAGGGAGACAGCAAAAGCAGTTCTAAGTGGGAAATTTAAAGCAATACAATTCTACCTCAAGAAAGAAGAGAAAACTAAAACAACACAAGGAAAGAAATCATAAAGATCAGATTGGAAATACATGAAAAAAAGTTGATAAACCATTAGTCAGACTTATCAAGAAAAAAAGAGAGAAGACTCAAATCAACAGAATTAGAAATGAAAAAGGAGAAGTAACAACTGACGCTGCAGAAATACAAAGGATCATGAGAGATAACTACAAGCAACTCTATGCCAATAAAATGGACAACCTGGAAGAAATGTACAAATTCTTAGAAAAGCACAACCTGCTGAGATTGAACCAGGAATAAGTAGAAAATATAAACAGACAAATCACAAGCACTGAAATTGAAACTGTGATTAAAAATCTTCCAACAAACAAAAGCCCAGGGCCAGACGGCTTCACAGGTGAATTCTATCAAACATTTAGAGAAGAGCTAACACCTATCCTTCTCAAACTCTTCCAAAATATAGAAGAGGGAGGAACACTCTCAAATTCATTCTATAAGGCCACCATCACCCTGATACCAAAGCCAGATAAAGATGTCACAAAGAAAACTACAGGCCAATAGCACTGATGAACACAGATGCAAACGTCCTCAACAAAATACTAGCAAACAGAATCCAACAGCACAGTAAAAGGATCAGAAACCATGATCAAGTGGAGTTTATGGCAGGAAAGCAAGAAGACTTAAATATACGCAAATCATTCAATGTGATACACCATATTTACAAATTGAAGGATAAAAACCATGTGATCATCTCAATAGAGTCAGAAAAAGCTTTTGACAAAATTCAACACCCATTTATGATAAAAACCTTCCAGAAAGTAGTCATAGAGGGAAGTTATCTCAACATAACAAGGGCCATATATGAAAAACCCACAGGCAACATCTTTCTCAACGGTGAAAAACTGAAACCATTTCCACTAAGATCAGAATATGAGAAGTTTACCCAGTTTCACTGCTATTATTCAACACAGATTTGGAAGTTTTGCCACAACAGTCAGAGAAGAAAAACAAATAAAAGGATTACAAATTGGAAAAGATGAAGTAAAACTGTCACTGTTTGAAAATGACATGATATTATACATAGAGAATCCTAAACATGCTACCAGAAAACTACTAGAGATAATCAATGAATTTGGTAAAGTAGGAGGATAAAAAATTATGAACAGAAATCTCTTCCATTCGTATACACTAATGATGAAAATTTGAAAGAGAAATTAAGGAAACACTCTCTTTTACCACTGCAACAAAAATAACAAAATACCTAGGAATAAAACTACCTAAGGAGACAAAAGATCTGTATGCAGAAAACTATAAGACACTGATGAAAGAAATTAAAGATGATGCATACAGAGGGAGAGGTATACCATGTTCTTGGATTTGAAGAATCAACATTGTGAAAATGAGGCTACTACCCAAAGCAATCTACAGATTCCATGCAATCCTATCAAACTATCAATGACATTTTTCACAAGTGGAACAAAAAAAATTCACAATATGTATAGAAACACAAAAGACCCTGAATAAGCAAAGCAATCTTGAGAAAGAAAAATGGAGCTGGAGGAATCAGGCTCCCTGACTTCAGACTATATTACAAAGCTACCATAATCACGACAGTATGGTACTGGAACAAAAACAGAAATGTAGATCAATGGAACAGCATAGAAAGCCCAGAGATAAACACACACACATATGGTCACCTTATCTTTGATAAAGGAGGCAAGAACATACAATGGACAAAGACAGCCTCTTCAATAAGTGATGCTGGGAAAAATGGACAGCTACATATAAAAGAATGAAATTAGAACACTCCCTAACACCATACACAAAATAAACTTCAAATGGATTAATGACCTAAATTTAAGGCCAGACACTATAAAACTCTTAGAGGAAAACATAGGGAGAACACTCTATGACATAAATCACAGAAAGAAGCTCTTTGACCTATGTCCTAGAGAAATGGAAATAAAAACAAAAATAAACAAATGTTACCTACTGAAACTTAAAAGCTTTTGCACAGCAAAGGAAACCATAAACAAGATGAAAAGACAACCCTCAGAATGGGAAAGAAATATTTGCAAATGAAGCAACTGACAAAGGAGTAATCTCCAAAATATACAAGCAGATCATTCATCTTAATATCAAAAACAAACAACCCAATCCAAAAATGGAAGAAGACATAAATAGACATTTCTCCAAAGAAGTTATACAGATTGCCAACAAACACATGAAAAAATGCTCAACATCACTAATCAATAGAGAAATACAAATCAAAACTACAATGAGGTATAACCTCACATCAGTTAGAATGGCCATTACCAAAAAATCTACAAAAAACAAATGCTGGAGAGAGTGTGTAGAAAAGCAAACCCTCTTGTACTGTTGGTGGGAATATAAATTGATACAGCCACTATGGAGAAGAGAATGGATGTTCCTCAAAAAACTAAATATAGATCTACCATATGACCCAGGAATCCCACTACTTGATATATACCCTGAGAAAACCATAGTTCAAAAAGAGTCATGTACCACAATGTTCACTGCAGCACTATTTACAATAGCCAGGACATGGAAGCAACCTAAGTGTCCATTGACAGATGAATGGATAAAGAAAATGTGGCCCATATATAGAATGGAATATTACTCAGATATAAAAAGAATCAAAATTGAGTTATTTGTAGTAAGGTGAATGTACCTAGAGTCTGTCATAGAGAGTGAAGTAAGTCAGAAAAAGAAAAACAAAAGCTATATGCTAACACATATATATGGAATCTAAATAAGAAAAATTGTTCTGAAGAACATCGAGGCAGGAAAGGAATAAATGCACAGACATAGAGAATGGACTTGAGAACACGTGGCGGGGGGGAGTGTAAGCTGGGATGAAGTGAGAGAGTGGCACTGACATAAATACAGTACCAAATTTAAAACAGATAGCTAGTGGGAAGCAGTCACATAGCACAGCGAGATCGGCTCCGTGTTCTGTGACCACCTAGAGGGGTGTGATAGGGAGGGTGGGAGGGAGACACAAGAGAGAGGGGATATGGAAATATATGTATACATATAGCTGATTCACTTTGTTATACAGCAGAAACTAACACAACATAGTAAACATTATACTCCAATAAAGATGTTAAAAAAAAGAGAAAGAAATATTAAAGGGAGTCCTAAAAAGACCTAGACAGGAACACGAAGCAAATAAAGAGGTTCTGTAGTAAAGACGATGACATGGACAAATGTATTAACTCATAATACTGTAATTTTGGTGCATAGAATTTAAACAATAAAACATAAATTATAAATCTATGTTAATGGGCAAACAATGTATATAGATGTAATTAGTCACATCTGTAACAAAAAATTGGGTGGGTGGAAGTGTAAAAACATAGAGATTTTTCATGCAATTGATTTAAGAGATTTATAAATGTAAGGTATTTTATGTAGTTACAATAGAAACCACAATGAAAATATCTATAGAATACACACAAAAGGAAGAAGGAGAAGGGCTTGAAGCTTATTATGACAAAAACAAATCAATGAAACAGAAAGTAAGGCAGTAAGAGAAAAAAAGGACAAAAAGGTTATAAGACATAGTATAAGTGACTAATAAAGTGGCAATAGTAATTACTTAATCAGTAATTACTTTAAATATAAAAGCATTAAACTCCCCAATAAATAGTTATATAGTGGCTGAATGGATAAAAGAAGTTTGTATCCAACTACATGCTGTTTACAAAGACTCATTCTAGATTTAATGAAACACACAGGCTGAAAGTGAAATGAAGCAAAAAGATAATCCATGCAAACAGTAACCAAAAGAGAAGAGGAAAGTCTATACTAATATACAAAATATACTTAATTCAAAAACTGTTACAAAAGACAAAGAGCAACATTATACAATGATAAAAGTGTCTATTTACCAAGAATATATAAAAATTATCAATGTTTATGCCTCAAGCCTCAAAGCTCTGAAATATATGAAGCAAACATTCATAGAATTGAATGGATAAGAGACAGGAACATAATAACACCCAAATATTAATAATGGGTAGAACAACCAGATAGAAGATCAATAAGGAAAATAGAGATCTTGAACAACACTATAGACAAATTCTTGAATCCATAACAAATTCAAGAAGATTGAAATCGTACAAATCTTTTCTGATCTCAATTGAATGAAACTAGAAATCAAGAGCAGTTGGAAAACTGGAAAATCTAAAAAATGTGTTGAAATTCAACAGCACATTCTTAAACAACCAACAAGTCAAAGACCAAGTCTCAAGGGGTATTAGGAAATGCCTTGAGACAAATGAAACCAAAACACCACACACTAATACTTGTGGAATGCAGTGAAATCTGTGCTATGAGGGAAATTCATATCCATAAATGTTTACATTTAAAAATGAATGATCCAAAATCAACAACATATAATTAGACATTAAGAAACTAGAATAAAGAATAATAAATACAAAGCTAGCAGAAGACAGGAAATAATGAAGATTGGAACAGGAATAAATGAAATAGAGAATAGGAAATCAATAGAAAAGAATCAAGGGAACAAGAGTTTTGAACTCAGAGACATTTGTACACCTATGGTCTAGATAATACCACTATTTGCAATATCCAAGAGGTGAAAAGAGCTCTAATTCTATCAACAGATGAATGGATAAATGAAATGTAGTATATAATACAATGGATTGGTAAGCCTTAAAAAGGAAGAAAACACTGTCATATGCTACAACATAGATGAATCTCAAGACATCATGACAAGTAAAATAAGCCAGTCACAAAAAAGCAAATACTATGATTGACTTATGTGAGTTATCCAAAGTAAAATCATAGAAACATAAAGTAGAATGGTGGTTACCAGGGGGTAGGGGCAGGGGAAAATGGGAATTGTTTTTGAATAGGTATAGAGTTTCAGATTTTCTAGATGAAAAGTTCTGGAGATCTGTTTTACAACAATGTGAATATACTTCACACTACTGAATCATATACTTAAAAATGGTTAAGATGGTAAATTTTACTATTTTTATTATAACAACAATTGCTTTATATCTATGTGCATATATATTTATGTGATATGTGTTATTTATAATAATATAATTACATATTTTATTAAATATATTAAATATTATTTTATATAATATTAAATATTATACATATAAAATCAGTCTCTGGGGATGGGATCCAAGCTTCAGTATTTTTAAAGTTTCCTGGGTGAAAACCATGTACAACTAAGGTCAAGAAATGGAAATCTGCTTGGCACTGAACTAGTAAGTGGACCTAGTAAGTGACTCTGGACCTCAGTTTCCTTATTTGTAAAATGAGCATAATAATGCCTGCCCTGTTTGTTTATATTATATGAGAAAGGTCTTTCTAGACCTCAAAAAGTAACCAAAAAATCAAGTTTTGGAGTAAAATCTTGATAGAATCTAAGTGTTGGTTATATGTGTGTTGACTGTTGAATTCTTTCAATTTACTATATGTTTGAAAGTATTTTTAATTTAAAATCAGGGGGTTTTTTGTATTGAAAAAAAACAACCGTCAACAATTTATGCATGATCTCATGGCATTTTATTAAAAGAAAAAAGTACTCTTAATCATTTGGTAGGTTAAATGATTGCTGATCTTAAGTATTTACTTCCCCTCCCAGTAAGAGTATTATATTTCTTTGCTCTATGAACATCAGGATTTCCCATGTTACTTGCTTTGGCCAGTGAAGTCTGAACAAGAGTGACATATACCTGCCACTTCTGAAAAGAATCATGGTTCTTAGTGGTCATGAGGCCAACTTTTCCCAAGCTCGAATAAAGAGAAGAGCTGCAGGTGAACCATCAGGATATGTAAGAGGAACAAAAAATAAAACTGTTGTTGAAAGCAACTAAGATATAGAAGGCTTTAATAATGCAATATAACAAGAGCTCATTAGCACAGTTTGAAATCTCTTAAAATAAAATTATCTCTAACAAAACTAATCACCCTGATGAAGAAACAAATGTTAACACTTAAAGAAACTCATTTGTACAGTTTCAAAATATCTAGTTAAAACTATGGAATAAAGACCTTATAATTAACAACACTTTTAAGTTATATCTGCACTTTCCTCCATTTAACAATGTATCTTTTGAATTGTCTTATATTATCCCAAGTAAAATCTACCATCTTTTCTGATGAATTAATTGTATTCCATTTTTAAAACGTGCTGTACTTTCATTAACCAATTTTCTGTTAAGGTTTTAATCTATCTTTTATTAATACAAATAATGCTGCAATGAAAAGCTTTATAGAAACCTCAATCCAGTTTACTAAATTAACTGAACTTCATTCTTTTTTACTGACTGCACCTTCAAGTCTGCACTGTGAGCTCAGAAATTCTCCATGCTATGTAAACACTTGTGCAGGTCCTAGAGTTTGTCAGTCATGCTCACATAATAACATGTCTCCCAATCATTTAAGGTAAGACATATTAACAAGTGTCATATGAACGCAATTAATTTTCATCCAGTTAAACAATTATTTTTATTCTCCAGTTTGGGAATGCCTCACCTAGGAAATCTCCAGTGAAGTGGATTAAATGGTAAATATTTTCATTCTCTTGCTTTCTTTTCCATTTAATAGCTGCAGTTTGGGGCTCTTTTAAATTGGGATATTGAGTAATGGAGAAAGATTAAGCATCAGAAATATTTACTGGTAGAAAAAAAGTAAGAATTTTATCTGGCAAAATTTTAATCTGATACTATTGATCTCTGGATGTGGTAGAATCCAATGCTGATTCTTTCTCCCCTATCATGGATTTTAGGGTTCTTTAAATAGTCCCTAACTTTAGATAAAAGATGCTTTGCCTGTAGTATATTTGCCATGGGTAATGTCATCTCCTGCTGGTAACTTAAACATCCCTCCTCACTTTGGAGTTTCTAGCAACACATCCCTTTGTAAATATTATCTCAGAACTCCTGAAGTACTTACTATGGAGTCATCATCTGCTTCGGGGGAAACTTGCACACTATTGGAACTGTAATGCCAATACGCCCCTGTCTCTTTGCTTTCCCGCAGGAAGGGGCTGCTGCAATGTAAACTTCTCCTTTTTCAGGCATAATTCAGACACTGGACATCATATTCCTTCACCAGCACAATAAACATGTCCAGCAGTCTTAGAGGGTTGTTGAAGGCCCCATCATTAAACTTGAGAAAGATAGTATTTCCTCTCCTTTCACATGGAGAAAGTACAGAAAGTTAACAGAGTACTGAAGTTTTCTCAAATTCTCTCTGAAGTTATCCTCATCAGTGACCTCCTGAACCACTCAACAGAATCTTAGCATTTTCCTATAAAGACCACAAAGGGAAAGGCTGTCCTAGGAAAGCTGGTTTCACAATTTCTCAGCATGTTTAGGCCAGGCTGTGAAGCAGCTGGCTTTAGGATACCGGGACATTATAACATAGTACAGAAAAAAGGAAAACATGAAAGAAAATAACATTCAACCTATTGTTTCATAACTTGACATTTACATGCCATCTCTATCAGGACGTATCCGCAGAGGTGTAACTACTTTGTCAAAGAGAATGTGCACTGTTAAAGGAACTGTCTTCATACCCTCAAATAAGGCCACATCCATTTCCATTACCAAAAAGAGTTTGAAATTACTTGTTTACCAATTTATTTTTCACTCAGTTTAAGCAGGATACTGCTTTCACCCTTTGGATAGATGAAAACACTATAATTAGTTTTAAAATGTATTCTTTAAATAATTTTTGTAGTTACATATCTTTTCATTTGTTGGTAGACTCTGAGTTCATATTTTAAAGTGTGACTGCTTTATCAACTTGTATGTCATTTTACAGATACTGTAATAATATTATCAATATAATTAAGTTTCTCTATATTTGTTGCCAGAGTGAATAATGATAGTGTAATTTGATCTATGATAAATGTATTACAGTATTATAGTCTATTATTTAATTCACTGACAATCATCTTAGTAATTAAGTTAATTAAGCTAGACATCTAAGCATCATCTTTGACTTACACCTCTTGATGCTAAGGATCTTGCTAGATGTTCACTTCTCTTCTTTCCCAAGGCATATCATATATTTTAAGATTTTGTACAAAATTTGACTGCATGATTCCATATCTAGGAAGTAGTAAAACATGTGTTCAGTAGTCTACCTACAGAAAAACTTATAAACATTCTATCAAGCAACTGAGAAATGTTTACACAAATTATTTTTCCCATGTGATTAAGTGATATCCTATGAAGGACATTTTATTAATTTAAAATGCTCCTTTTAAATTCAAGTTGAAGACAATATTTTAAGTTAATAGAGTATTACGTTGTTTCAAAACCACATTCCTATATATGTGTGTGTGGAGATATATATGATATATAATCATATAAAGCCCATTTAGCCCATGCATCTAAAGCCCATTCATAGAACATAGAATATATGTGAAACATATACACTGTATACAATTATATATGCATCTATAAGCTCATTCAAAGGACCAGAGCTAGCTTTATATATATACATATAATTTAAGTATAGCACTTGGTATGTTTTTGTTTTAGATAACAGGGTTATAAATGCTTTTATTGTGGTTGTTCTTTAAGCATTCTATATGTGCCGTATAATTTTCACATCAGAAAATTATTATATGTGATTTAATATACATGAATATAAATATAATAATAAGGTTGTGAGGGTGAAAAACATAAAATTAAGTAATTAATACAAATAAATAAGAATAAGAAATTGTGATATTAAAAACAGAAATGCATACATATAGTTTTATATATCTGCTAGAAATGAACTATAAATTTGATGCCTCTTTAGACATCAAACCAGTAACAGGCAATAAGAAGATAAATAAACTGGAAGGTCAAGTATAGCACAGGTTTTCTAGGTGGCAAAATTGAGTCTGTTTTTCTCTTTTTGTCCATTTAGAGAGGATACTGGAGAGTGTAACAGTGGTATCTTTACAGTATTACTGTTGTATCAACAGTAAGAGTTTTTTATTAGGCTGTTTGCTATAATGTTCCATGACAACTTGAAAAAAAGCTATGACTAATAAGGTAAACTAGCTCCAGGGAAAACAAATATATATATTTTTTGAGGAAGTCAGATGAAAAAGGGAATGATTTAAAAACAGATGTCAAAGCTCAGTGATTTTCCTATATCAAGTTTGATCTTGATTGTATCTTTAAAAGGTTAACATTCCCTGTGGGAGGTTCCCTTTTTGGGTAAAAATATTCTATTTTAGAATTACCCATGGTGAAAACCTACATGTGTCCTAGAGAAACACTGTTTCTGAGATATTTAAGTAAGCTATTATTTGGAGAAATCTTCAAAATAGAACCTTTCTTGAAGGTACACTGGATGTTCAGAAAAATTATTTTAACTGCCTCTTTACAATTTTACTATGAAATAATATGGTCTATAAGAAAGATTCTGGAGCAAAACATAAAAGTATGGAGGAGGATGTACATTGTTTAACCAGCTGCTATAAATTTAATGTGGTAAGGTTGTCACAAAGAATTTTATTGATTTTTTTCCAAGATACTTACGTACACATTTATTGTGTCTGTTCCCAAATTTAATTTACTCTGAATTCCAGTAAGAGCATATTAATTGTTATTTAAAATGAAAGTAAAGAAATATGATTTCATTTGAATAAAGATTTAACCAAATACAAGCATTGTGTTGACATTAAATCCTTTATTTTTGCCTGACTTTGAAATATGTCACATAATTTGAAATTTATTTTATCAACGTATGCAGCATGACTCTTTTTCAAACAAATTTTCAGTTTGTGTTCTTCACTATTGTATATTTATTAACATAAATGAATTATTTAATTGATTTGCACCAGTACCATTAAAATATATAGATTCCTATTAGTTATTTTTTTTTAATAGTATAGGAAGACTAAGACTTTCTGGCACCATACCAAGAGTTTAATAGCAACCCAGTGAATACCCTTTAATTGACATTCTCTTTTTCCATTTTATAACAAGGAATTGAAAACATTGCTATGGAAGACATATTAGGAATGTGGCTTAAGAAGATAGTTCTTTCTTTTTTAGCTCGCAACAGTTGCATTTTTGTTTGAATCTGTAGGTGTTTGAATCTGAACTCCAAAACATTTTAATTCCTGAGATATCACAACTTTCAGTTCCATCCTTTCATGCAGTTTCTGGAGGGAGGGTGGTTAAGATGTTAGTAAAGTTTAACTTCATGACTGAGGACGTGTTTATACGGTAATACTTATCTGAGCTATACACTTATAGTTTTTGCATTCACTGTATGTATCTGAAACTAAAAAGAAAAAGAAAAAACAAATATGCAGTAGATCTTCTCTGTGCTGTAGTCAATGATGTAAAACCTGATTTCAGCATTTGATACCTAATAACAGCCTTTATCTGTGTTTTCATGGTCTCTGGTTCATGCTTTGGATATTGGAATTTAGGAGGACTAATAAATAGCACCTCTTGTATCAATTAGCTATTGCTACAAACATGCTTACACTACAGCATGGCTGAAAACTATAATCCTGTATTCTCATCAATCTACAGATCAGCTGGGAATTGGTTGA
The DNA here is from genome assembly GCF_963455315.2 of Globicephala melas. Classification (NCBI taxonomy): domain Eukaryota; kingdom Metazoa; phylum Chordata; class Mammalia; order Artiodactyla; family Delphinidae; genus Globicephala; species Globicephala melas. Next base: position 22,354,828 of record NC_083325.1, read on the forward strand.
TCCAGGATGTGTTCAGCACGCACTGGGATTTGACTGAAATTAGCTAGGGTCTGCCACTCCCCATGTGTGTTTGGGCAAGGACCCTACCAACAAGGGCAACAGCTGCAAAGGGAATTGGTGTTTAGCAAAATTCAAGCCTCCTCAAGTCTAGACTTAGAATTGGTATTGTCAATTCCTCCTCATTCATTTCGCCAAAGAACTTTCTTTTTTCCTCTACTGGAATTCTGAGCAAACTGAAAGAAAGAAAGAGAGACAGAAATCAGACAGTTGGAGAAAACAAAAATTGAAGAGTAACTTTCAACATGGGCCAAGTTGGCTTGTCCATGTTTCATCCCTTTATTAGTCTCATTTAACTTACATGTCTGTGGTATCACTAAAACACTAGATATTCATTCCACTGAGGATTCCTATAAATTTACTATACCATAATCCTGAATTGCACATACCCAGTTGTTTACATAACTCACCAATCAGATTAATTACTCTTAGGGTGGACCAAAAATACAGATTATAGAAAATTGCTACAGAAGAACACATGGAGATTGGAGGAAGAGTGTTAAATAAAACAAGTGAATTTATTAAATTATAATAAAAATCACAATAATAACCAAAAAGGTATAAAAAAGAATCAACACAGATGAACTCTAAGAAGTAATACATAAAATCAAAGAAAACATATTTGAAAGATCAGTAAAATGGTAAATGCCTGGACAAACTCATTAAAGACTACACCGTGGTA